>NW_025408650.1:0-55592 GCF_020137385.1 Morchella sextelata | reverse complement strand
ACCCTCTCGCATTCTATACATCAATTTAATCCCAAGCGCGCTCCTTACACTTCTATACTTACTCAATTTCACGTCTGTTTGGCTCTCTTCGTCAAGCGCTTCCTCCCATTCGAAAACGACTTCTGTTTTTTGTCTTTTTGTTCCACTGACCAACAACCCGACACTCTTACGATCACTTGGCTAATCCGTCAAATTAAGTACAACAACAAAGGGACCCAAATCTCGTCACTATGTCTGGGATGGGGGAGCTCGAGTATGAGCAAGAGAAGTTTGAGCGGAGCAATGGTTCTATCCTGTGTCGCAAGCAGTGATTTTTGGTAAGGATACCTTGCCCAACTTCTCCGCGCCCCATCTTCATCATCGTACTGCCTCAGCGCCATGCCACATATAAACTAATAACCTACAGCAAAATGTTCCACACAAGGTTGCCCCTGGAAGCACAATATTGAGCCCGGCGACGTTAAGCCGTTGTGCAGAGATCATTTCTTGAGGAAAAGTATTGAGCGCAAATGATGCCCTTGGAATGTAACCTGAATACACAAGGATGACTAAAACGAATCTTAGACTACTGCTCTCGAGAGGAAAATTGCCATTGATCCACATATCATCCGGCGTTCAATTACCGTCCGGCGTTTTGAGAGAGGCCCAAGTGGCTGAATCAAGACCTACTTTAAGCCAGATGCCGAGAGCTGCTTCAGGCGCCGATAACGATAGTATTAGCCGGCAGCATGTCTCGAAACAGCAACGAGATGCTGCCATGGCCGCACTTCCAAAGGTGGGAGTCGACAACCGAAGTACTGGCAAGGCCAATATGTAATAGAGGCACAGAATTCTGTGATGAATGGCGGTGTATCATTGACTAACCAGGCGGATCTATCACAAGCCGAGAGGTCAATGGACTACGATGCCCCCCTTAGATATGTTATTGATTCAATCACAGTTGGAGACCAGACAACGGCCCTACTGCAAGTTCTTCTATCTTTAAATCTCCTTCAGGCGGGAATTTCTACAATGGACAAGCGAACTATGATAATGAGCCACGGGAGGATCTACGCCGGCTATGAACCATATCCAACCGCCTAGGGACAGTTCAATTATCCATAGACCAGAATCTAGTCGTTCACCATACAATCCCAGCCTTAACAGGCACGCATCATATCAAGGGATGGCAAGAGAGGTATCCCGTCCGTCCGTATATCAAAATGACGTCATGCACGAACAACGAGTGATGAATTATGATCAACCACCGCCGCCGCCGCCGCCACCACCACCACCACCGCCGCCGCCAATGCGGGCACCAAATTTTTACCCCCATAGACAAACCCACCACAGAAGCAATCAAAATAGTTCATTTCATGGTAATGACAATGGTTTTCAGGAATATTCGAATGAGGGGATATATCAAGATCAATTTCTCCCGAGCCATGCTCCTCTACCCCACGCGAATAACACTGGAGGTGGTCAGCAAAGCTTTAGGCCAATCGGTCAAAGTAACACCAAATCAGGACCGAATGGCGGTGTTTTTTCTGTTAGTGCCTCTCAAACGGACTCTACCCCCCCGAATAGAAATAAACCAAAACAAGCCATTAATATCCAGAATGAGCTACTTCAGCTTATGAGGAATACAGGTGGAAATATCCCAGCTCCGCGCGATGTGATATTACAAAAAGGATGCATGGAGGAAGAGGACGCACCCCGGGCGGACCTAGCTTTCCCAATGGTCAATGGCCCAATCAAGCAGCAGCAGGTAACCTCGGTACTTTGCAGAGTCAAGGTTCTCTGGCAAGGGAGATAGCAATTCCTCAAACATTTGGTGGCGATCAATCTCGGAAACCCACGGGTCCCAGGACTGGTTTTCGGCAAGAAAACAGCGGCTATCATTACTCCAAGGGTTCAGTTGATCGGTTCGAAAATGGACCCTCAAACACTGGAGGATACAACAACGGTAACAGTGGGGGATACAACAACGGTAACACTAGAGGGTACACCAATGGTAACAATGGAGGGTACACCAACGGTAACAACGGAGGGTACACCAACGGTAGCAACGGAGGGTACACCAACGGTAGCAACGGAGGGTACACCAACGATAGCAACGGAGGGTACACCAACGGTAACAACGGAGGGTACATCAACGGTAACAACGGAGGGTACATCAACGGTAACAATGGAGGATATACCAGCGGTAGAGGGACTACAGCTCGCCAGCAGTTTGCGACTCCCTCAGCTAAATTTCCCGGATCCTTTAGGACTGACTCAAGCGCACATGGCTCTGTGGGTTCGCCCGTTGACCGTGATTATCAACCAGGATACTCAATATCCGGAAATAAAACCATGAATAGTCGCAGTCCAGGAAGTGGTGTATCCAACTCCAGGCAAGGAAGACCCTTTCAGACTGGATCCGAGTCCTTGGGATATTCATTAGTCGGTGGCGACAACCACCCGCCAGATAACACAGCGAGAATAAGCCCCCAAGACCACAACTGGACCTCTGATCTGAATAAAAGAGGTGAGATGAATTATCAAATTGACAGCAGAAATAAGCTACAGGATAGAGAAACCTTTCATCCAACTGCCAATGGTACGATGGCCCTAGTGAATTACACTCCCCCAAACCGCAGAATTGAAAACAATCATGCCCCGACAAATAATAGATATCAGCCACAACATGCAGAAAAGCGGACTCTTATAGAACCCTCGCATCTACCAGCTATTAAATGCGGAGATGTAAAGAATTCTCATGGTGGCAAGTATAATAGCAGGCTTGGGTCAGGGCTACACACAAATCAGAACCTGATTTCCAAGATACGTCAACCAAAAGACGACCCGAATGACCATCAACCGGGCTTATTACATTATACAGCTGAAAATTCAGACTCGGGCTCTGAAAGTTCGGGCAGGTACACACCCGAGCTGTTCCAACAAGCGGACCTCTCTATTAGGCATTCGCCCAAGCCCGAGCCCTATGTCGACCGGAATGCAGTGAGATTGTTTTGGGATAATGAAAGGGAAACTCAAAAGGAAACAAATCCGGATCCCTGGATTGGTAATGATCCATACGATATATATATATACTGAACATTGAACATTGATATGATTTGCAGATATTTTGTCACCGGGGAAAAATGAATCGTCAGAAAAAAAGGCCCCTGCAGAAAAAAAGGCCCCCACAAGGAATCACCCCGCGAGCACTGATACAGTGTTTGATGACGTGAAGGTTTTCTTACCAGAGAGTATAACGAATAAGGAGGGCACGCGGAGCGAAGATCCTATTCTGGCCGCCAATTTACAAAAACCCGGCCAGTTTACCAAGGGTAATATCTCTGTTGCTGAAGAAAAATCGGGCGAGAAAGGTTTCAACCCAATACCACTGCCACTTGCTAACACCAGTATCGCCACTGACGCCGACGCCATCTTTACCAACACCAGCACCCCCTACGCCATCTGTACCAGCGCCAGAACCACCGACGCCCTCACCAACAACACCGGCACCACCGACACCATCTCTGCCAGCGCCGGCACCACCGACACCGTCTCTGCCAGCGCCGGCACCACTGGCACCACCGACGCCGTCTATAGTAATACCGATACCACCAACACCACCCCCAATAACGCCGACACCACCGACGCCGTCTACAATAAGACCGACACCACCGACGCCGTCTACAATAAGACCGACACCACCGACGCAGTCTCGGTCAGCACCGGTATCACCTCCACCTGCATCTCTTTTATCATCTTCACGGCCTGTCACGGGTGCTCCTAAATCAAACCCCAAGTACAAAAATCGAAACGTAAAGGCGAAGTCTTCCGCCCCTGCCACCGTTCCTGAAAGTGCCTCTGACCCTATTCGTGCCCCCGTTCCTGCTCGCGTTTCTACTTCGGCCCGTATTCTGGACAATGTTCCTATTCCCTCCCTCAAATGGGTAGAACAAAACGCAAAGGTGACTCCGTCCCCCTATCCTCGAGTAGCAAAAGAAAACCCTAAGGACGAGCCTTCTACAACTCCTCGGGCGGGGGCTTGCTGGTTTTGTGAGGGTAATCATGGGGGTCCTTGTCAAGAAAAGGGTCTTGCAAGTTCAAAACCAGGAGAAATCGGGTCAATGATGACGACGTCGATACATGGGATTTTCAAGGGATCAACAAACAATGGTCCGATGATGAGGCTATTGAGAAACGGGAAGCTAGAAAGACCGGGAAGAAAAATAAGTATCGGATCAGAAAAGCCCATGCGGCCAGAGATTTGCCAGATCAGGATGATAATGGAGGCGTACCTCTTGGTAAATTCATGGGAGCCGAAGCTGTCCAGTCTACAAAGTTGGTTCCAAAAAAGAGGGAAAAAAGAAAACCCCCAAGGAAGGAGTTGCTTTGAATGGAAACGTTGAAAGAGCAGAGTCGGTACCAGACGAGCCCCTCGAAGCGCCGAAATTCGATGGACCAAAATCAGTAATGGTTAGAGCTGACAGGAGCCATATTGGACGTTACTCTGATGGAGCAGTCACCGGCATTAGAAAATTGTCCGAAGACACTTTGACGACGATTTTCAGCTATCTCGCCGACGGCCTCATGCCGGAGGACCAAATGGAAACGAAAAATGTCCACATTGGAAATAGCTTCAAATTTGATACCAGCTTTACCACAACAAGGTATCGACGTCTGAGGGCAGTTCTCCGTTCCTGCCACTATTGGCGTCATCTAGGCCAACAGATTGTCTGTAAGTATGTCAATCTGAACAAACTTCCTAGTTTTGAGCGGTTTGTCCGGACAATCAGCGAAGACGAGGAATTGGGTAATATGGTCCGCGCCATCAAAGTAAACATACATGGTGGGGCATCATATATGGCCCATGACAGAAGTCCTTCAAAGCAGTTAGCGGAGATGCCAAAAGTCAGTGATTTGGCACAACTATTTACCAGGATGATGCAGAGCTGCCCCCAACTTCAAGTACTATCGGTGAACATGCATGGTGCTATCATGGGATTTAACCTGGTTTTCGAGAAATTTCCAATGATGAGAGAAATTCAAATCAAGGATGACAAGAGCAAGGGCATTGTGGCCCATAATATTTGGATCAATTTGTCGAGAAACTATCCAAACCTGGAGAATTTCAGGATTTTTCATTGTCAGGAGAACGCTGCAACAAACTTCAATAACCTCAAAAATTCAAAGATCTTCCAGTTAAAAGGTGGCAACGAAATCATTTTGAAGGCGCTTACGATGGAGCGATGTCCGGAAATTTCTGATAGGAGTCTGGCAGCTCTTTGCCCGAAGCTTAAAAACTTGACGACCCTTGTGATTGTGGATTGCAAATTAGTTACTTCTGGAGGTAGTCTTTCGGGTTTCAAAACATATTCATGATTGTACATCATTAACAGTTTGACAGGGCTTGCGCGTGCAATCGAAAAGTTGCCTGACCCAGGTCGGATCACTCGTCTTATCTACTTTGTTTGGGTTGATCCTTTTGGAAATTCCACGGCAGATGAAATGTCGCATACGAGATCGCATCTCTGTAGCACAATCCGCAAATGTTGTACTAACGTTTCGTATCTCTGCTGGAAACCTTATCGTATCTGTGGGGACTTCTGGAAAGACTCCAATTTCCATTCATTAGAGCGTTGCCGTATCGAACCTATGTCGTTCCGGGATTGCGATGAGGATGTAAATGATCATTCTAAGTTCACGGAGGCATACCAACAGGCACGAGATCAGGAGAGACTCCCGAAACTGAAAGAAGATCGAGTCTTCTTTGACTTTTGTATATTCCTATCAATCTCCTCTAAGAAAAAGACCCGAGACTGACTATGATTAGATTTTTAAGTCACCTCTCTGTATCAATGCCTGTAACGACTGTACAGAAATTGCGAGGGTGGGCCATAAAAAGGTAAAATGATTCTTTAGTGTGTAGTCGCTACTAGAAATGAAGGACATGAGTATGGAAAATTTCTTTAGTATCTTTCACTATCCGAGTATACAGGGTTGGGGGTTGGCGAGGCTTTCAATAGAGGGGTCTACATGCGAAATTTTTCTTCTTTTTCTTCTTTTTCTTTGTCCTTTTCATTCTTTTTCTTGAGATTCCTCTCCTCTGATGAATTTCCTGTATGGACAAAAGCTGCGGGCAGTGCGTTGTAGTTACATGGGGACATTTTTCGGTCTGTAGAATTTGATAGAAGAACGGATGATTAGCCGTTGATGACGAGTCCTGTTTCCAGAAAGGCTTATATCTGACGGCGACCCATCGTTGGACAGGCCGTCCCAGTCTATCTATCAATCATCACCATGTGCACACCATTGGTGATGATATCTAGACATGAGATGTTGCGGGAGCCTAGTGGCCGTTATTCGTGCCTGGGGGGTTTTACATAGTGGCCAGGTAAACAGATAGGTGCCGGCTAGCCCAGCTTATCAGCTCGATTGACCGCGGAGTCGACGTCGTCGTCGTCGCACCTGGGCCAACGTGTTATGAAACTACTCATGCAGGCACTGATTCTCGGTTTTCGGTAGCCAGTAAAACGCTCCTTTTTCCTATTTGCTCGTTTAGTGAAGTCTGAGGTCCCAAGGGCATTCCGTGGTGCAGAACCCAATGGCGGTGGCTGCCAGCCAAGTGCAGCGCAGCAAACCAGGGATTGCATGGAGCGATGTGGTAATGGTGGTGGAGGTGGTGGCATTGAAACGGATTAGAGACAACCCCGTTCAGCACTTATGCTCTCTTTCCCAACATCAGCAGTTGTTTGTGGACGAATGTCGGTACATGTATTGCTGCAGTTGGAATTCTGAAGGGAATGCTAGCGTACGAGTCGTGAGGTTGAGGTATTGAATATTACATGTACCCAGAAACAAGCTTGCATACCACGGCCTTGTTTTAAATCTATTATTTAGCGATTGGCCCTAGGGCTACATGTAGACACAAAAGCTAGATGCAGACCCTGGGTAAAAAAAGAGACATCAGCAGGGCCCGCTAGCTTAGCTCGAACAAGCATTTCGCCTGAGAACAGTGCTACCCCGGAAGAGGCAAGGACTGTTTCGGCTGGTCCACACACCCTCTCAGGGCCCCAGGTCACCCAAAAGCCAAAATGGACCGCAACCGACAAAACAACGAAGGACTCAGCCCCCCCTACTTTTTTTTTTTTTTTTGTGAACTTGGAAGCGCCCCTACATGTTACTCTAACGTGCTACACTCCTCAGCTGGGGAATATCAGCTGGGAATAGAATGTAGCTACATGTAGGTATCTGGAGTATCTATGGGTATGGGACGTAATATTCCGAATATCAATTGCCTATCTTCCGGCCTAGGCTTTGTCAGAAGTACTCCCCCCCGGTGTCTACGTAGCTTGTAGGCATATGCCATGTGATTTGTGATTAGGGATATGACATTCTTCAGGGCAACAATACATACATACCGAATTCATCATCATCATCATCATCATCATCATCACGGCCAATACTACATACATATATACATATCTATAACTACCTCGAAATATGTACTCTATTGCTACAGCACATCTCGCAGGGCAGCCAGCGCGACATCCCGTTCGCTTCTCCCGTCAAAAAAGGAAACCGACCTAGCTTAAACGGAGAAGCTATTCAAGTCCAAAATTTCTTTTTTGGCAAATCAGTCGTGGGGGCTGGGATAGGCTTTACCAGTGCTGCGGCGCTGCCCCGTGCTGACTATGTTTTAGGGACGCTGCCAGAGCTAGTGTAGGGGAGCGTAGAGTAAAATGTAGAACAATGTCTCAGCCAGTGGGGGAATTTAGAGAGATGGTGGCCGCTTATTGGAGGATATTATGAATCCAGCCGAATCTTAGTAGAGTAGAGTACAGTATGCATACTTTACCTACACCTTGGGCGAACTTTTTTGCCTTATCCCTCCACCCCCCTACCGGTACAAGTTCAAGTGAATCCGCACTTTTTTTTTGTTTCTGGCATTTTCTGCTCCCCTTCTTCTCTTGTTCGTACATCCAGCTAGCTGCCCAGTCCCTCTCTTCGCCGTGAGAGTGCAGGTGGTGTTCAACAACAGAAGCAACCAAGCATATTTCGACATTCTTTAATATTCACTACCTACTGCCACTACCACTACTTCCCTAGGTTTTAAATACCCCCGGTAAGCGCGAGTCGACAAACACCGGCAGGAATTAAAAAAAAAATCGAAATCTATACATAAAAATGGTTTCGTTCAGATCCACGATAAAGGCTCTTTCATCAGTATTGGCACTTGGTGTGTACCACCCACCAACTTTTGATCTCCCTCAAACAATCAAAGAACAAGACAACTTATATATACATTTCTTTCAAATAAATATAGCCACTGTGAGCAATGCCCAAATATCAACATTTATAAACCGATCAGCCGCCGGCTACTCGGCGAGTTTCAACATCCCCGCGTCCGGCAATGACACATTCATCCAACTCAACGGACCCGCATCCGCTGGCTGGGTTGGGACGGGAATTGGCACGGGGATGAAGGGCGCATTGATGTTTGTCATCTACTCGGACGGGAACGGAGGAGTTACGGCTTCGGCGCGACTTGGACTGTACGGATTGAATTCCCTATTTTTTGATGGGGGAGGGAAGAGGAACGACGTCGATCTGATATGGTGAAATTTATAGTGGTGAATTCGAGCCCGAGTTTGAGGAATCGATCCAGTACGAGCTGCTGGACGGGAGCGGTGTCGCAAACGGTATCATGACCGCCAATATCAGATGTAAATCTCAACCCGACCCAGCTTTGCCCTCTGAGCAGCTTCTAACTACAGCATTGTAGGTGCCAACTGTCGGGAATGGAATGGTGGATCACTTGATGTCAACAGCACCGCTCAGAACTTACTGTGGTCCGTGGGCAACAACGAACAAGTCGCAACTACAGATAAATCTGCGACAATCCACCAGCACAGGCTATATGGTTTCTACACTCTCAACATGGTCGCGGCGACTGGTGGGAACGATACGAACCCGTTTACGAGCAACGACTCGATAGTGTCGACTGGGAGCTCGATCGCGGCGCCGAGGACAAAGGCGGATAGGGTATTGATTGCACATGGTATGGTATTGAGCCTTGCGGCGTTTACTTTTTGTCATTTTATGTAGTGTGAAAAATCACAACCCCAGGCGACAGCAAAAAGAGCAAGAAGCAGCGATTCGATTATATATATTACACTCTTTTGGCAACCCTTGCGAGTTCCGATTCATATATATACCCCCTGATACTCACACACACATACACAAATACCCCGGCGGAAACACTGCAGGGCAGCCATCAACAGCTACGCCGCATTGGAAATACTTGTTTCTTGTCACGTCTGTTTTATTGCCGCTGCATGCCTGGGGCATGATGGGTGGGCCCTGTATAACTTTATTTTTCTCTTCTTTTATTCGTTCTTAGCTATATTCTTTTGCGTTGTGCATGCATGCAGAGAGAGAGACAGACAGATTCTTATATTGTGCTGGTGCTGCTTCTTAGGTGTCATAATGGGTGTCACATTCGTGTTACTCTTCCCGTTCGGTGCGGCGCTCATCCGGCTGCTGAACAATCGGGTCCCGAACGCCCTGGCGCTGCATCGCGGCGTGCAGATCTTTAATCTGATATTGGCGTTCATCGGCATGACCATGGGTGTGTGGAGGAGCAGTATGACTGGAACGGTAGGTCTCCCTGTGAGCCTAATATATATCATTATCATTACCCCTAGATGGTTCCCGAACCTCCAATTATCCTTGGTCCAATTGATATCAAAAAATTATATACCCTCTTTTCTAATCTCAATTTCCCCTACCCACCTTCCTATTCCGCATATATCATTTAACCTTCTACCCATACATTTACCCAACCAGCCACAATTGGAAAAGTGTATTTTCGCAAGTAACTAATCGCAAAACAGCAATGGCGCTCCTACCACCAAGTGATGGGCATCATCATCGTGTGCCTGCTGCCGCTGCAGGGCGTGCTCGGCCAGATGCACCACCGCCAGTTCCTCATCACGGGCACGCGCTCCGCCTGGTCGTATGCGCACATCTGGTTCGGCCGCATCGTCATCATCCTCGGCATCGTCAACGGCGGCATCGGGCTGGGCCCCGAGCTAGCGAACGCGAGTAGGGGATGGGTTATCACATATCTGGTGGTTGTGGCGATCATGGCAGCGCTGTATGCGCTGTTTTATCTGCTCAAGGAGCGGTCGAGAGAGGTAAGGAGACAGAAGTCTATTCCGTTGAAAGAAGTCATGTGAATGAAATGAACGAATGTTTTGGGGAATGTATGACTGTCCGTCCGCTTTTGTGGTCTGGGGGAAAGCATGTTAAGAGGGAGAGGGGCGGTTTAATGAGTGCTTTATTGATTACCATTCACTTCTTTTTATTATTTTCTTTTTACGCCACTTCCCTTTGGTTTATATATATTGTTATAGAAAGGGTTACACATGGCTTACATGACGGCGGAGGGGCGTGGTCGGGCCCATTTGTAGAATAGCAAAAACGAGTATTCTCCAGCGTACGCGGTCAGCAATAGCCATAACCAAAATCATCCCCAAAAGGAGTGGAACTAATCTAATCTAGACGGAGGACCAATTGGGGGGGACTGTTTATGTCGACTGTTTTGGTGTTTACGTGGGGGGTTTTGGGGGAGTTTTCATTCTTTTTTATGCCCTTTTGTTTTGCTTTTTTTTCCCCATCTTCTCATTCGAGGCATGTACTTTCACGGCGGTTTTCTCTTTTTTATTCTGTCACGTTAGCATAATTACGACTCTGGTCCCTGCACTCAGAAATCATCATTCACTGTGACGCCAAAAAGACAGAAAAAGGTATTCGATTCCACATCTAAAAAAAACATGCAAGAACGATCATTTCCCCTTTCCCCTCCCCACCCTCTACTATGAAGCACTCGCAGCAGTAGTAGTGGTAGAAGCACCGGCTTCCTCGACAGACTTCATCTTCTGTAGGATGGTCTTGATCATCTCGTTCCCCAGCTTTGTGGCCTCGGGGAAGCGGGGGGCAAAGTATTCCTGCGGCTTCTCGAAGCGGAGGCGGTAGGAATTGAAGTCGCCGAAGGAGACGGCGTCGCTCCAGCCCTGTGGTTTGTTAGTGAGGGGATGGGTGGGGGCAGGGGTAAGGCAGCGGGGGGAGTATATGAATGCTTAGCAGGTGTGGTAGGTAATGGTGGATAATGAGATCTTGTGGGGGAGTGATAATATGATACATGCGGGGGCCGGGGTGGGCAAGGCAGGAAAGACAAAGAACAAAAGACCCGGGTAACAACAACATACCCGCGCGGCAAACGTAAACTCCAGATCGTCGGAGCGGAAGGAATCGTCGTCGAGCGCAAAGCGGATGCAGTCGTCCAGCAGATCGGGCTGGCGGAAGAGGTACTCGGTTGCGCCCAGCCACAGTCGGAACAGCTACGCCGCACATCAGCCATCCCGTCCCGCTAATCATTACCCCGCCGATTACGCGGTTCCCACAATGTACGACATAACACAGAAAACAAGCAAGAAAGCAAGTACGGTTATCACGGCTCTCTCTCCCTCACAAACACAGTAAGACGCAGTAAAAAGAAAAGAAAAGAAAAGGGCGCACATACAGGTGTGGAGCATATCATGTGATCATAGGGCACAATATTGCACTTCCACCAACAATCGACCATTCCCAGCAGTGACAGATGGCTATTCGGCTTCCTCTCGGCTTTCGGCACCCCGCTGAGCGAGAACTGGTCAAGGATGTCGTCGCGCAGCAGCAGCTCGTCCCGCTGCTTCCCAAAGACGAACTCGCCGGCCGTGCGAATGCGCGTCTCGAACTCTTGCCGCTTGCCCTCTAGGATGAGCTTGAACAGCTCGGTGACGGAGCTGGCATATTGGCGGATCTGCTGTTGGGCCGACGGGTTGAGGATTGCGAGGCCTGCGGTTCTATTAGTAGTGGCGAGAGGACGGGGATGAGGGGAGGTGACGGACCGGCGTAGACGTGCCATTTGTTGCTGTAGATGCGCAGTGTGATGTTAATCTTGATGTTCTCGATGCCGCTACGCCATTTCGTGACTTCCCAGGGGAACTGATTGTTTGCGTGCCAGGCCGTGCCCATGCTATCATTGACACACCGATCCATCCATTAGTATATAATATTGCGAGTATTCGGAATTCAGAATTTGCAACCTCAAAAATGCCGCATGTGTCACGGCTTGCGTGTCGGCGGTGATGCGATCGTGCTCCTCCGCGGTCAAATAGACAAACTTTGACCGGAAGCACGACAGGATCTGCTCAACCAGCGCAAAGCTCGCATCAGACGACCGGTGCCGGATCAATACCTATTTCGCAGCTCCCGGATTCCCAACATCAGCCTTCTCTCCGCCGGCGAGGGTGGGCGGGCCAGCTACTCACCAGTGGCTGCCCGGCAGGGTTCACGCTCGGCCCGTGTAGCGAGTGGCACGACACAATCTCCACATCCGACGGCAGATGCTTCTCAAACGCCTTAATCTCCGGCGCCTTACAAGACGTCTGTCCGCCGACTATCGCCCCGAGTTTCGTCGCTGCCTTGCTATCAGCTCCCCATTCTCTTCATCATAGCTCCCCCAGGTGCGACTTGACTCACAAGGCCCGTATGCGGCGACGACAGCGTCAATGAGCTCGGCCTCGACGCAGTAGATGATGTAGTCGCTCTGGCGCGCGACAAAGTGCCCGTTGACGTAGATGTGGATGTTTTCAATCTCTCTAGAGCGTCAACAAGGAATGTGCCATCAATAAACACTGCTGAGCGAGCGTTCTCCTCCTCCTACAAACAGGAAGAGAGAGAGGGGGGGGGGGGGGGGGAGAGAGAGAAAAAGGAGGTAGAGGGAGAAGAGAGATATACCTGCAAACTCCTCCTTCAGCGCTTCATACTTTTCGGCGCGGTCGCAGGCATTGACTCTACGCTATCTCAGTATAATCGCCCGGAGGTGCTGCAGCAGCGGTAGCAGATGGACAGACAGACGTACCTCCACCCGGCGCCGGCGATGCAGCGCGCATACATCTTGCCCATGTCGCCCATGCCGATCAGGCCAACGGACCTGCTTGTGTCTCCCCATACCTCGACATTGCGTGTAGTAGAAGCTGCCATTGCGACTGTTGAAAGAGATGTGAATGTTGATTGGAGAAAGGAAAGAAAGAAAAGAAAAACAGTGTCTGTGGATATATTGCGACCCACGCGACCAGCTGCTACTACGGTAATATATCTTTGTATATATCGTATTCGTATGGCGCTATATTGCAATTTGATCGGGCTCAATCAGTCTCGGTCTCAGTCTGGGTGGCCGTTATCGCACTACTTCTCGGTTGCTGCACGGGGAAGCTTGGAATGGCGGGGTTTGGGGGCCGGGCTGTTGAGGCTGAGAAATGCTTGGTCTGCAAAACGGGGCCTGAGACACTTAGCGGCCCGATCATTTCTCAACGAGCGATCATTTCTCTGGGTGTTTGGACAGCTATTGTTTCCGGTGCAGCGCTCCTGTGCCGCTAGAGTATGCGAGACGAGGAGTACGGCTTTCCGTGCCTGTCCTCCGCTTTTGTAGGAAGAACTTGTCTACCCTGCAGCTGTTAATCTATTTCGCGGCTGTCAGACAGACAGACACCCGCTACCCCACAGCGAGTGCTGATCCATGTCCCACTCATGTAACGATTGTTCAGTTGAGGTTTCTGGACTAAACAGCAGACTTGAAAGCTTGAAATGAGATCGGGAAGCTGTTGTATGCGATGCGTATTCTAAACTCGTCCATTGAGATGCCAAGGGGATGTGCGTACCAGATATCTAGAGTAGCGACACCTCCGGCACTTGGGGGGTCGTTTTCACGGCCAATCACTGGACTCTCGAATATGATTTATCCTCACCCATAAACATAACCTACATGCATCAAAAAATATGGAGGCCAGTTGGAGGAGTATGAGTTTTGCGAATCTGCGCCCTTTTGAGGCCTCCTCCATCGTGGGGTAGTCACTTCACTGCTATCAGAAACCCGAACCCCGACCCAGAGTAACCATTCCAACTGCGTACCAAATCTTCTCCTCCAGAATTTAAATCCTGATCTGGAAATTTAGAATAGTTTTTTTTTTTTTTTTTTTGCTTTGCTTTGCTTTGCCTTATCAAAAAATTCAATCGAGGAGGACTTCTTACATGAGGTCTCAGACCGGTACCAATGCTTTACCCGCGGCTACCTGCTTATCACTTCACATGCCCACTCCGATCCGGTAATCACATATTGGATGCTGCCGTACCCAGTGCTACCGCTACCACGTTAATTTATCTCTAACCACCAATTCCCCGGCACTGGAAATGATGGAATCTGCAACAAACAAGAAGTCTCTCAAAATCTTCATCTTTGGCGGTGGCTGTAAGCATCCTGACCCCAATTCCTGTCAATTGAGTTCAACCAAGCTCAAGCTAATCCATACCATTACTGCAGCCCTCGGCGGACTCTACTCCCACCTCCTCTCCGCCTCCAAATTCGCCGACGTTCAAATCACAATAGCCTGCCGAGGAAACTACGACATTGTCTCTCAGTCTGGCTTCAAGATCACCACCAGCAACTGGGGCAACCACATTTGCCGCCCCCACCGCGTCATCCGCGACTCCCACGAGATCCATGGCGAGGCCTACGACTACGTGATCGTGACCACCAAAGTCCTCCCACAGGCCTCCCTCCCACTCGCCCGCTTCCCCCTGCAACCCGACGTCCCCATCGTGCTCATCCAGAACGGCGTCGGCATCGAGAAGCCCTACCGCGAGGCTTTTCCAACCAACCCAATCGCCTCAGGCGTCGCCTACATCACCGCCAGTCAGCCCTCCCTGGGCCACATCCTCCAAGATGGCGCCGTCGCAACAATGACCATCGGTCTCTACGACCGCGCGGACAACCCAACCGACAAGTCAAAGATCCAGTACCTCGCCGCGCTGTTTGACGCATCGGGCTTCCCGTGTGCCGCCACCGACGAGATCCACGTTGAACGCTGGGGCAAGCTGGGTTGGAACGGGTCATGGAACGTGGTGTGCGCGGCCACCAACTTGGATACGCAGTCTTTCCTCGCGAGCTCGCCGCAGGCGGTGGAGCTGGTGGAGAAGATCATCCGTGAGGTGGCCAAGACGGCGAATGCGGCAGGCGTAAAGATTGATGCGGATACGTTGGTTGAGGATCGCATGGGGTGGACGTTGAAGGCGCCACCTATCGTGCCGAGTATGCTGCAGGACGCGAGGAAGGGGTTGCAGATGGAACTTGAGGCGTATTGCGGGAATGTGTGGAGGATTGCAGAGAGTGTGGGGGTGGAGGTGCCGTGTATAAAGTAGGGAAACCCCTCCTCTTCCCCCTCCTCTTCCCTTCCTGCCTTCCTTCCTGCATCCCTACCCGCCTCCCTACTCCCTATCTCCCTCAACGGTAACTGTGAGATTGTGCTGATTTGATACGGATGTGTAGGTCCATGTACACCATCTTGGCCACCATGAATTGGCGGTTCAAGAACGCCCCCAAGACAGCTACGGCAAACATGTAGATCTAGGCTGTATATGTGTGCATAGGAGGGTGTGCATCATGTAGTCATTTTTTGAATACCCAAAATAGAAGAATGCCATTTTCTTTAGACAATATGACCATTGCTAACTGTGGATCTTGTGCGTCATGGATTATGACTCGGTCCAACTGCGAGTAGCTGCACGTGTGGGATCCGGATGGATGGATAATTCATTGATTGTTTGCAGTGTTAGAAGCGTGCTGAAAGTAGGACGAGTCTGAGAGCTTCAGTTGTTGCCGATATCAGGAGCTAAGATAAAGCTATCTTCTAAGAGCCCAGGCAGGACACCATTCCTCTTGACAGCGGACCCTTCCTCATGTTCGACACCGTGACCTTAATACTGCCTTGAACAACACATATCCAACAAGGTCATGGCCAGTGCTGTAGTTTTTGCAACGCATCCCACTGGGGCGGCTCTTTGTATCATTCAGGGTCTGCCGGCTGGGTGGCCGAAATCAGATCTTAGATATAGCCCTGGCCGGAGTTGGTGATTTTGAACGATTAGCAAAAGCTCTCGGACCAGCTTGATGATCCAGTGGTTTAAAGGATGCCCCGGTATGCGGGTGCTGCCAGCTAGGTAGGACACCTACGAGCACTCGGATACTAGGTACATGTATTGACTGACTACATGTATGACCTCGCAAGGGCATCATGGGCCACGGTTGTGAGCGGGTAACTACATGTATCATGGGGCCGCTACCTACATGACTACATGTAACTTACAATCTCTCCTCCCACATACATGTAAGTACATGTATATATATATGGAGTTCGAAAGGTTCGATGCCATCAAGTATGGTAGGGTGTACGAAAGTCAAATGAGCGCCTGAAAGTGCCATTTTCTTTCTTCCTTTTTGGCGGGGCTACAGAACACAACTTGAACTCTGCATACTTCTGATATGTATAACATTGCTAAACTATCGCTGGTATGCATGTAAAACGACAAAGACCATCAACACTCAGTCACCTCCCTCTCCCGCCTACATTATAACACAATTCCTATAAATTGCTGATCCAAATAAAAAGGCATGCAGAAAACAAGTCGACATATACTCTGTACAAAGCATTACTGGTACACAAAACATTGCCCATAACACATTTAAAACACCACGCCCCTCTTAAACACAATCATGTCTCCACTCCTTCTCCACATAATCCAGCAGCAACTTTGTCATGGTATCCTCCTCGCCCATATAAGGCTGGAAATCAACAGCCCTGTACGAATCGTTTCCTGAAATTTCGTTCAGCCCCGCCGCAACATTCCACCCAATGAAATCCATGAAAACTACGTCCACGGTCTCGGGAGGGCTGGTCTCCCAGCCATCAGGGAAAGAAGCATTGCCCTGGATAACCTTGGGAGCAAAGTGCCAGATAATCCGAGAGTGGACTGTGTCGTCACCATCGTCGCCAAAATCATCGCGGGTGGTATACCCTGGGACTATTGTGGGTGGGGCACCATTGACGAGGACGTTCTGCTGTCTCTGGTTCACTCGGAAAGAGTTTGACTTGAGGGCTTGTGGCCGCGGGCCTTCACGCTCGGGGCCCCCGAGGGTGTGGAAGTATGGGTTTGAGTCGTCCTCGAAATATTCACGGAGCTGCGAGGCATATTCCCATGGCACATTCGGGGCAAACCTGAATTTGCTGGTGAATGGAGAAACAAGGAAGCTAGTGTCATATGTAAATGGGCCCTTGAAGACGTCGAATCGCTGAGAACCAGTATTGATAAAAATTATACGTGGGACATCATGGCGGTCTTTGTTGGTGACAACCTTGGGAAGAACAGTTTCCTCGAGGAATGTGTACCAGTTATTAGGACTGCCGTACATGTCCTTGTTAAGGGACCAGTCCTGCGGCGCACAGCCGATTAGACGGTCGAGTCCCAATTCTGCACGATATTTTGTGAGTTCTGCGGACATTTCCAGGCCTTCGGGGGTATCGAAGGTGTCCTCATTTGCTCCGGTATGATGTTGATACCCGACTCTATTTGCGTCAATGTATCTCCTGAAGAAATTTAGCTTTGACGCGGCTTTCTTTGCCTTTGTCGCAAGACCATCGATACTCAAGAACCCAACAGTCTCGAAATAACGCCCAGACTCCAGCGCGGTTGACTTGTCATCATACTGGACAAATTTCCTGAGATGGCTGTGGCCCCCAAAGATCTGAACCGGGGTATCTGGGTTGATTTCACGAATTGCCGCCAGAACCATACCGAGCTCATGGTCCTCGACATCGATGTGCCCGATAACCATGAACAGGTCAACATCCTTGTCAGAAATGGCTTCGTGGAACCAGTCTTCCTTGATCACTTCGCTGGGAGCCTTAACCCGAGTGTTGTTGTAATTCCCAGTAAAGTTGAAAAGGAAACCAAAGGATGTGATCTTCAGTCCCAAATTCTTCGTCACTAGCTTATGAGACCTGTTCGCAAAGGGTTCCCATTTCCCTTCTACGTCGATATCAACATTCGACGCGACGTATTTACCGTTATAGTATGGAATCATCTCGTCAAACTCATTCTGGGCTGTAGTTTTGTTGTATAGCTCGTGATTACCATTGGTGATAACATCTATGTCGAGTTTGTGGTAGAAGTTCCTCGTGTAGTTCCCCTTCGGGTCCGACGCATCCCATAGGCCGTTGCCTAAAAACAAAAATACAGACGATAAGCCGCAGTACTATCTCTCACCAGAGCTACTAGATGATAGCTTCCTTACCTTCAGCGCGGTCGCCTGTATCGACCACAACAAGATCTGCCTCCTTCTCGTCGGCGAGTCGCCGCATGTGCTTAACAAACGAGATATAGTCCCCGAAATCCGCCGAGTACTGCGGTTCCTGAAGATGCCCTGCATGCCAACCGTGACTTTTCTCCACGTTAGTTCCTTGAATATTAACAATGCCTTGGAGAAAAACGCAAAAACTGACTTATCGGTGGTGTGCAAGAAGTTGAGTTGCCCCCATTTCAGATCGCGGAACTGCTGGTTGGGCAACGGATCGCGCGCGGAGGGCTGTATAGCTGTCGCGAGATTTATCAAGACGGGGAGTAACAAATGAAGCTTCTTCATAGCGTTTGTTGTGGGATGGTGGTTGTTGGTAGGGAGGTTTCGTCCCTTTATCTCCATGGCGCTATCCTTCAGGTACAATCACCTGGATGGGTATCACACGGGACTCGCCGCCCTGCAGGGTGCAGATGCCGTACTTGGGAAGTGATAGCGCCAATGATAGAACACCAGATAAGGAAAGTGTCTAGCTGTTTTGCATTAAAACAGAAATGCACAGATGAGTCAGTCATTCTGTTCTGCATGGGTGACACCATGATCTCCACAAGTAAAGTCGCAAAAAAAACAAAAGATAAGTGAAAGGAGCAGGGTTCGAACGAGCGTCGCTTTCGCTGATGGTTTCCAAAGATTACTTAGGGACCGCTAGTGCTCGTACGCATGGTTATCTCTGGTAAAAGGCAAGAGATAAATACTGATACGCCGAAGCCGGTCCACCGAAATCGTACTCTTTTTAACATCCCTTGATCAATTGAGCTGTACACTACTAGCCACACACGTGATAGCGCCCACCACAGCGCCCACCACACTAACGAAGGTTTTTATTTTCCGCCCACGTACAACCCGCAACCCCTCGTCCGAGAAGTTCAACATTTTTGTACACCCTAACATATACTTCACGTTTGAAACAACCAACCATCAATAGTAACGATGGCCTCGGTCAAATCACTCAAGCCTCTCCCCTCTCTTCCTGAGGGATGGTCAGCCGAATCAAATTTCGTCGTCCATGCCCCGCTCTCCTCTTCAGTCAACCGGAAACTTGAGCCTGTCGGACCTCACTTCCTCGCTCATGCCCGAAGAGTAAGCTCTAAATTTGTTTCTCTGATAATTACTTTTTCATAAGCTAATTCGTCTCAAACCCCCAATAGAAGCGTCACTCGCGCACCTTCTCTGAGGATGATCGCATCCAAGCCTCGCAGAATGTAAAGAACATCGAAGACGACGACGGCGCTGAGGCAGATGAGCCTGAAGATGCAATGCTTCTTCAGAGAGATCCAAAGGACTGGAAGGTATGTACAAATTGTTATTTTAGTCTTTAGTAACTGATAATTTAACGCTAATCAATCTACGGATACAGAACCAAGATCACTATGCCGTCCTCGGTATCTCAAAATACCGTTACAAGGCGACGGATGAGCAGATCAAGAAGGCCCACCGCAGAAAAGTCCTCAAGCATCACCCCGACAAGAAGGCTGCCAGCGGTGCTACCGAAGACGACTCATTCTTCAAGTGTATCCAGAAAGGTACGCCATAATATAATATTCCCATAGCCGCTTTGATACTGACAATAAGTATAGCCATGGAGGTTCTTTCTGACCCCGTGAGACGTCGTCAGTTCGATTCCGTTGATGAGGGTGCCAACCGCGAACCACCATCAAAGAAGGCGAAAGGAAACTTTTACAAGCTCTGGTCTGCCGTTTTTGAGTCTGAGGCCCGTTTTTCAAAGAAGCAGCCAGTCCCTAAATTCGGCGACGAATCCTCAACCAAGGAGAATGTTGAAGAATTTTATAACTTCTGGTACAACTTCGACTCATGGCGTACATTCGAATACCTCGACGAGGACGTCCCAGATGACAACGAGAACCGTGATCAAAAGCGGTTTGTCGAGCGAAAGAACAAGGCTTCTCGTGCAAAAAGAAAGACAGAGGACACTGCCCGTCTTCGTAAGCTCGTTGACGACGTTCTTGCCTTTGATACTAGAATCAAGAAGTTCAAAGACGAGGAGAAGAAGCAGCGCAATGCCAAGCGCGACGCTCGTGAGGCCGAAGAAAAGCGTGCAGCGGAGGAAAAGCGCATCAAAGAGGAGGAGGAGAAGAAGCGCAAGGAGGAGGAGGAGGCCGCAGCGAAGCTCAAGCAAGCCGACTCTAAAAAAGCCAAGGAGGCCGCTAAGACCGCCGTCAAGAAAAACAGGCGTATACTCAAGGGTGCCGTCAAGGACACAAACTATTTTGTGACTGGCGATGCTTCTCCCAAGGTCATTGATGACCTTCTTTCTGATGTTGACTTGATCATTTCAAAGATCGATCCCGAGGATCTCGGCGAATTTGCTGTACGATTACAGAAGGATAAGTCGGTGGATGCGGTCAAGGCTGCTTACACTGAGCAAGCTGCGGCGATGATTAAGAAGGGGCTGTTTAAGGTTGACGAGTTGAAGGCTTTGACACCTGCTTAAGATGCTGTGCTAGGTTAGACGGATTGGGCAATACTACATAGATCGGCTTGTACTGCTAGTTAGGGCTAAGGTGATCTAAAAAGCGAGAATTGTTTTTGACATGCAAATAATACAGTTTGGTATATGATGTAAGGGATAAATAACGGAGGCGTCTATTTTCTGTGCAAAAGAATCCGCATAATTCTGGCAAGTATAGAGCAATAATCAGAAATGATGTGGCGTAGACTGGAAAGCTTTGACGATACTTCATTCTCTCCGGTATTCAGTTGACCTCATCAGAGTCTTAGAAAAATCAGTGTGTTCTTTACATCACTCTGGTATCCAAAAATGGTTTCAATATTGGCGTAACGAGCTTGAGCTGCGAGAGTAAGATACTTCATACGGCGTACAGCGCGCCAAAGAACGGCTAATGATCTTGAGACAAAACCAAGCGTTTAGTTCACTTAACATTCAATCCAACATCACCGTAAAATACAAGATATAATAGATACACGAGAAACTCCGCCAAATCGAATTATTACTAGATTACATAGCTAAGCGCATAATTTTCCCCGAAACCCCTGTCCCTATGCCATCCAAAGAACTAATTTCACCAGAATTTCAAACCCATAAACCACACTTAAGAGTTCAAGGGCTTCCTGGCAATCATCAAGTACATAGGAGTGAACAAATTCTCCTTGGCACCAGCCACCAACGAGTCCGCAGCCAATGCAAGGGCATCGGCGGTCTTCTGTGTACCGGCAGGAGCGATACCAACGGTTTCGAGACCACCGATAAACTTGTGCATAAGGCCACGACCAATCTTAGTCATGCGGAGAACAGTAAGGAAGTCACTCGCAGAGCGAACGTGTTTCAGATCACCAGCTATAACAATTGTTAATTACGCCAATTTGCAGCGGAAGGGGAGCGGGATTTCTTACCAATTGGGTAATACCATGGGATGACGTCGGGCCTCTGCGCAAGATCCTCGTGGAACTCCAACTCAAATCCACAAGCCTTAATGGCGCGGATGGCCTCAGAGATCTTAACCATTTGGGAGATACCATCACCGACTTCAATTCCATGGCAAATCTCACGGTGACGGGGATTTGTTACGTCGTAGTCTTCGGTCATCAACCATTCATACACACCGAAAACACCACCTGGCTTGAGAACCTTGTAGATCTGGCCATAGACACCTTCGAGGGAAGGAGCATGGACAGTTGCCTCAATTGCATAGCTATTGGTTGCGGATCTTATTAGCTTATTATTCCAGGCATGGGACGATAACGGAAATGCTTACACAGCATCGAATGTGTTGGGCTCGAACGACATCTGCATGAAGTCACCCTTGACAAACTTGTGTTTATCGGCCAAACCGCCGATTTTAGCGTAGTTAGTCGCGCGGTCGATCTGGTAATCGTTGTTGTTCAATCCAACAATGTTGACTCCTGAGAACCTTGTAATTTCTCTAGCAGGTCCACCAACACCACAACCAACATCAAGAACGGTCATTCCCTCGCGAAGACCCATCCTGTGTGCAAGGTAGTGCTCATGACGGGCAATGGCTTGGTAGAAGTTTTCACCCTCATAAAAACGGCAGAAATGGAAACTTTGGCCCCAGCCGTTCTCATAGAGATCTGTGGCAAGATTGTAGTAGCTAAAATCATATGTAAGAATTTCTCCCAACAATTTATTCGTTACGAATTGTTTCGGGGTTGGTAAAACATACTGTCTTGTCAACGTGGCATAGCTTTCAACACGTTCCTTCATGTCTTCCTCCGTCTCTTTCCCAGCGCCCTTTCCATCCCAGAACTTGAAGTACTCATCAACCGCCGCGTTCTGGGCTTCCTTATCCTTTCCAAGCATGGCAGAGAAACCACCCTTAAGCTCTGAAGACTTTCCGTGCATTGCCTTATTGAAGGCAGCATCACGGCTGTGGTCCTCGTTCTCTAGTCTACTAGAAGTCATTTTGAATGTTGGTAGAAAAGGCTGTGTAATTAAAGGAAGTATTGAACCGGATAAAAAACGAAGCAAGAAATCGAGGGATGCAGTCGTGAGTGAGTGAAGTTGAGGAATGAAGATAAGAGAGTAAGTGGATGTTGAACAAATTTAAAAGGGTTCAGTGATAAAAGGGGTGAGGCTCGAATGCAACTAAAGATCGTCTGTTACGGTTAAGCTCAATTATCCGGAGCCAAGCCTGTGCCAGTTTGACAATTGGCCCCTAACCTCTGCAAAGGGGCAGAATGCGAATCCGAAAACGGTCATTTGCGAATTCGAACACGAAAGGTTACTGGGATATCAATCTGTAAATTAGAGAATGCAAAGCTGTTAATGATTGGATAAATTGACAGCAGTCCATGTATGGTGAGTACATGTAAGCCAATTGCAATTGTATACTGGAGTTACGCTTCGCTTATCAGTGCCCTAGTCTTGAAAAGTGTGTATGTAGCATTCAATTGAATTGCTTATACTTGATGTAGGCGCATGTAACGATGTAAGCGCATGGAAATATAGACAAGGAGCAGATGTATGTACTGATATTCCAAACTCACCCGGCCATAGACAGCTAGAGTACATAATTGAGCATTTGCGAACAGACTCCAGCTCAATTTTCCGGTAACCTGATTGGTGCAGATTCTCCAATCGGCCAATCAGATAATTAGGATTTTGAGTTGGAAGGCTCAAATACCCCCATATGCCTCGCAGCAATATAGTACGGAGCAATCGCGCGATTTCTTCTATTACTGTCGCCGTAGTTATTTCTCTGCTGGACTACCTACATTTACTTTTCGAAATCATCATTCACCCTATGGTAGGTCTTTGAGGGGAGGATACAATAACCGGGTAAAGACTTCAAACTCTTAGCTTAAGCTGTCTTTTGGGATATACAACTAAACTACAGTTTCTGATACTTGGTATATGTACTTACGCGTAAGTAGCCATTCTTTGACATCTTGTTGATTCGGTTCAGTAGTAGGAAGCTCATCAAGATTAATTACAAGAATCCGATCGCTCCCAACGTTTGACCAGAGCGTGATGGTGACTCAAACATGACTAAGAGTTCGCGGTGAGATGTATCATGTGTGTATGGTTGGGGACACCTTGAGCTGGAGTGTCAAAGTTGCCGAAGTTTGAAACTTAATGGCCAACCACTACAACACATTAAAATTAAAATAGCTCTGTAGGGTGATAGAGGAAGATGTAAATAACACTGTAACAGAGCCCAATTAATTTTATCTGTTGTGGTTGTTGAGCTATTGAATTTCTAAAAGTTGGGTTTTTGGTGAGAGGCTGACCAAATGTCGCACATTAATTACCTTCCAGGCCAATAACTACCTGATTAGGAAGTACGCTAGTATAAAATTTCCCGATTTGGAAGACATCTATGGTTCATGGCCAGTATCTTGGCATAAATCTACTCTCTTGGCATTTTTGATCGATTTCATGCCAAGTAATTACTAGATTAGGAATGTGATCTTCACTGGAGGCCAATGTCGCAACCCCCCCGTCTCTAGGTGTCCCCAACCATATGTCTATTCGAACGAACGTCGTTTTCGGATGATAGGGGAATTCTTTCCAATTGAGAATTGAAAACCACTGAGAGGCAAGGGAAGGGAATAATGAACCAAACACTACTACAACTCTTCTCTGGGGTAGAGTAGAATAGATCACTCCGCAACTACGTACACCCGTGTCTAGAAAATTCCCGGATTCCGCCCGATAGCAACCAGACCACGACCAACCCCCACCACGAATCCTATAGGGTTTACTTAAGTCTAGGTTGAGGAAAAGATGGTACAAGTGGGAAAGAAGGCCTCATAGTGTAGATGAGTTATGGAGAGCTGCCATTGAGGAGTGGGAAGATATTCCCTAAGAGACCTTTGATGCCTGGGTTGATAGTATGCCAAGAAGGGTGAATCAGTGTTATGAGGCAAATGGGGGTCATATTGCATATCTTTCTAATTATGCTATATTTTTAATTTCATGTCTATTCGATCTGTGGTTGTTGAGGTATTCGCATTTTTATACTGGGTCGTGAGTGCTCAGTACTTTGATGTGTCGTGCTTACTAAATACCCCTGTCACTGTCGACCAATCAGACTGCAAGCCCCTTCGAAAAATCGTTAATCCAGTACATAGTAGATGTACCTTTCTGGTGGGACCCAGTCGCCGCGTGATCATGCAACGCTTCTCTCCGCCCAACGGTGATCCGCGAATCAAGTTGTCGGGCGGGCCCAGTCGGTTTCCCGGGCAGCTCTCCAACAACTCGGGCCTGTGCCGTGTTGCTGCGCACCAAACCTGTATCGTAAATGCCCATCTGTCATTTGCTCGCACCTGCGCACTGCATTCACAATCACCATGATAACACTAGATCATACGCACCACCGACCAGGGTTCTGCATATTCTCAGCCAAACTACTGAGCAGCTGGACACGGTGCGCGGTGGAGCTGAGTAAAGTTGGGCAAGCTGTCTGTCTGCCGCCGCCAGTCAGTCAATGAGCTGCCAGTACAGTAAGGCTATCCATCTACGTAGCTACAGTATTTAACATAGACCTACTCCCCCCCAGAATTCAACTCAAGCCTCCTAAAGCTATCATCTTTATCGCATTCCTAGCTCCTGCACCCATCAAGGAGATCATCCCTTATCCATTATCCATTATCCAGAAGCACCCAAATAGCTAGCGTCGAGAATGACAACTAGGTAAGCAGCGAGAACCCTGCATATTGCCGTACTCGCTACTTCGTAATCGGTTCTTTCGTATTCTAATTCTACTCCTTCACTTCTAGATACCGTGTTGAATACGCTCTCAAGGTACATAATTTCTGGATGCAGCAGAATCAGCTCATTGAACCTCAATTCAGAGCTCTAATATATAATCTCAACGTCTAGGCTCACCGTCGAGATGCACTTATCGAATTCATCAAGGGACTCCTTGCTGTCCCCTTTGTTCTTCACTCCCAGCCCACCGCCGTAGCCGGAGATGCGTCCCTCCCCAACATGGCCATTGAGGCCCGTCGTCGATACAGGGAAATTATGAAGGATGTTGAAGAGCTCATCAATGATCACAGTAATACACCGTTGTTTCTGATTTATTACAATTCCATCATTTGCTGATCCCATGCTACTTCAGTCAATAATGAACGTGCCGGCACCCCCGAGCGCTCCAAACTTCGCTTCCTCGTCCCTTCTGTCGGAACCTTTTTCACTCCACTCTTTCTTGAAGCTGCCTTCGTGGCCCAGGACTCTCGACGGGCAATTTCATGCCGTAGATTTGTAGCACCGTCATTCAATGATATCCGACTGATTCTCAACACGGCACAAATAATGTCGCTTACCACCCAAAATGGTCCCCTCAGACTTGTCACTTTCGACGGAGATGTGACCCTCTATGATGACGGACATTGCCTCTCTCCCCAGAACCCAGTGATCCCGCGGATAATCCACCTCATGTCCAAAGGTCTCTGTATTGGAATTGTAACGGCAGCAGGCTACACTGACAGTGCTCGGTATAAGGAGCGTCTCTACGGCCTTCTTGAGGCTATCAATACATCTCCACTCCTTACAGACGAACAACGTAAAAACCTTATCATCCTCGGTGGTGAATCATCTTACTTATTCAAATTCGACGCAACCTCAGATACTCTTCTCTCAGGTGTTTCTCGTGATGTATGGGCACTCGATGAAATGCGCCTTTGGACAGAAGAAGATATCCAAAAGCTCCTTGACATCGCCGAGACCGCTCTCTTAGAGTCGGTATCGACTATGTCACTGAAAGCCACTGTCCTGCGTAAAGCACGCGCTGTAGGGATTGTTCCAATTGTTGCTGGTGCCAAGTTTGAGCGGGAACAACTCGAGGAAGCTGTTCTTGCCGTTCAAAAGACATTGGAGCTTAGTGAAGTTGGGCGGAGACTACCGTTTTGTGCGTTCAATGGTGGTAACGATGTCTTCGTCGATATAGGCGACAAGAGATTGGGTGTACTTTGTTGCCAGAGATTCTTTGGTGAAATCAAGGGGAGCGAAACCTTACACATCGGAGACCAATTTTTAAGCGCAGGGCACAACGACTTTAAGGCACGCATGGCCGGAACTACTGTATGGGTTGCAAATCCAGCTGAAACTGTCAGCAGTTTGGATGAGTTGCACGATTTATTAGAGAATGGAATGCCAGCTGATTCCTAAATCATTGGCATCCCCCAGATGGTGCGCACACGAGCTGATGGATCTGAAAAGCCTGATTTCCTTCTGCCTTTCCTGTGTGGGGCATCTCTTAGAATTAAGGACTGGGCCTGAATTTCTTTATTTCTTTATTTCTTTCTTTTTTAGCATTTGGGAGCGATCGGAGTGGGGAATAACAGGCAGGCTTGCATCTATGTTTTCCGGATACCAGGAGTTGTATTTACTTTCTAGCTCTATTTGAGCCTTGCTATGTAGTAGTTTCTTCCGAGAGGGGATAACTGATTATTTCAAGTATATATTGCGTACTTTTTTGATTTTTGATGCGAGTTGATTCGGTGTTCAAACAATGTGTTTACGATAAGTATCATTTACCTGATGCAAAAGCTTCAAATATAATACAAATCGATAGCTCACAAACAAGATAAAACCCTCCAACTCTGGGAACGCTCCATCCCTCTAGGCGTAAATTCCATCCCGTTCCCACTCTCACGAGTCACTCCGTTACTAATCCCATCGCTCCGTCGTCGCGAGACCATATACTAAAAGTGACGCTCGTTCCTCGCTCCATACCTGGAAGGGGCTAGCGCCCCCCTAGACCCTCAAAGAATACAACACAGAAGTAAATAAGACAGAGCAAACTTCGATTCTAAATCTAGAAACATTGAACCTCTTTCCTTCCTTCCACTCTCCAGCCCGTTGCTATTCCTCTTTTGTTCACTATGTCTTCCATCAGTCAAATTATCTTCCCAAACCAAGAGAGTACGTACATGTACCTTTCCATTATCATGCCAGGTGCGAGTTGAGTGAGCTCGCCGTCCAATTCCTCAGTATCATCCGAGACATCAGAGTCCATATCCGATGCGTTATCCAAGCCATTAAAAAAACTAAAGCAATCCGCCGTCTTGTATGCAACCAGCAAAAAACAGCACGAGAAAGACCATCCCCTTGGCGTTGCGTCCCAGGATGCTCGATTAGGCAACTTGGGAAACCCAGTCCCCAAAGCTTGTTTCCCGAGCAGCAAGGGGACGAAACGGAATTTTGGTTGCGCTTATCGATCGAGGCATGCGAGTGATTACATGTATCCATGCGACTTGCGCTAACACAAAAAGGGTCTAGACTGACGATTCCTTAAGATGGCGTTTTTTTCGTGGGGGCCAAGACACAGATCATAACAGAAATTCTTATGGGAGAATTGATGTTTCGAAACAATATTAGATCTCACTTACGGGTAATTCTCCCACAGTTTTTCAAGCCATTTGAATGATTTCCTGGCATGATTAGTGCAAATAATGATCTATTATAGTTAATTCTGCATCGAGACTAGCAAGGAAGGATGACCGAGTGGTTAAGGTGTGTGACTCAAGTAATTACTACTTTCTTGCTTCTAAAAAAGCGAGGTTTCTCATGGGCCTAGCCCGCGGGGGTTCGAATCCCCCTCCTTTCAAATCTTCTCTTTTGCGCTAGAATAGTAATAGACATGGATGCGCACAATCCAGTTCTGCAGTTCAAGTAGCGCCGCTTCGTTTTTATCCCGCGCTGCGCGACATACAGATACCAAATTTTCATGTGGGTCTTGGGATTGTTGGGCTAGGTGGTTCATAACCGTCTCTTTTTTTTTTTTTATTTAATTCATTA
The DNA here is from genome assembly GCF_020137385.1 of Morchella sextelata. Lineage (NCBI taxonomy): Eukaryota > Fungi > Ascomycota > Pezizomycetes > Pezizales > Morchellaceae > Morchella > Morchella sextelata. Next base: position 27,075 of record NW_025408650.1, on the reverse strand, counting down.
ATTGCATTTCATAACCGTCTCTCCATATGGAGTAAATACATGTAGCCTGATGGGAAATCGTACCCTGGAAATCTTCGTGAGCACGTACATATGTAGTTGATTAACATTAATGAAATCACCACAGATCACTCGGATGTACTACCACATCAAAAACGGCAGGAAACTAACTGTAACCATCTAAACCTATGTGACCGCCAGAAGAATACCTCACCCAAGTTCAACCGCGCTTCTCTGAAGTACCCATAAACCTCGCTTGTATTCGATCTATAAATGTGTTCGATCTAGAAATGACAATGTCACATCCATGCAACTTTCTGAAAAATAGCCCCCCACACGAGGCGGGAACAATAATACCCGATTCGTCAGCTCTCATGACAGCGGCATCGGTGGCAACATCCTTGCCGCACCTGCATGCACCTAGGTTATCAATGGAAATGATCATTCTAGCATCTTTCATTGAATATATATACCCTGCTTCTCCGCAAATATCTCGAGGCGTCATATCTGAATTACACTACACCCCAACCCATAAAATACCCCGCCCACTATAATCCAACTTGGCTCACGGACATAAAAACATCATCACGATGCCGTTTAAGCTCAAAGACGATAGTGGAAAAAAGAATAGCCCTTGTATCATCTTGTGCTCCGATTGGTTAAATAGAGGTAAATGAGGGTGCGGACCATAGAAGATAAAGCGATGCAAACAGATAGGCCATTGCAAACCTAATTTGAGTCAAATGATTAATGAAGGGTGGGGAACATTTGTATGGTATAAAACTGAAAGTAGATACGCAGCTTAGGAAAGGAGCACAACAAATAACTGTAAAAAGGAAACACAATGCTTCATCATAAAACAAAGAACAGAAGCTAATTCAGGGAAATCAGCTCCGTGATACAAGGCAGCAAAAGATAATTAGGTGCTTACAAAAGTAAAAGAAAAAGAAAAATACTACCCTTCCATACCATACCCGATAAGAATATATAAAAAGAAGAAAAAGAAAGAAAAAAACACAGCTAAGCCTAATCCCCAAGAGAACGCCGTACCCGACGATTTTCCCACAATATCCCCTAGAAGCAAACTTCTTTCCTAAATGCTAATAGATCTTTTCAAAAGAAGTGCAATAATGAAGTTGTTTTAAAAAAAAGATATAGGAAAGAGAGAAAGCAACATAACCGAAAACATCCCTTATCCCATATCTTGGATATGAATTATTCGAGCAACCTTGAAATCACTTCAATAAGGGCATATGATAGTACTGATTGTGCTCCCTTTTCCATTATGAAGAAATAGGGGGGAGAGGGAGGGGGTCCGAAAAAGACACAATGTAAAAAAAGAAAAAAAAGAGAAAAAGCAAGGAAATAAAGCCCTCAATCCTCCTCGTGGTTCAACATTCCATGTACCCGCCTATCATCGCCGCTGGTGTTCTATTTGAAATTCTTGAACATATCGCTATCCAAGCTCGAGAATCCACTATCAAAGAGATCGTCCGGCAACCTCGGGGGTGGAGCAATGGATTGCACCGTCTTCGTACGAGTTAAGTTTGTAGGAGAGCTACTTGGGGAGCTTTCGGTATGAGCTGGGGCAGCAACCTGAGCAGCAATCATAGTCGCGGCAGCAGCAGCGACAGGTGGAAGTCTTGGAAGATTCTGAGTTTTATCTTCTTTCTTGGATTTTTTCCACCAAGACCCTTTCTTGCCCCCAGAAACCTTTCTTTTGCTGTCGCGTGACATGACTGATGCCGTTGGAGATAGGGGCCCTGAGAGAATGGAAGATTTGTCGTCGTCTTCGTGAGTGTATGAAGAGTTTAGGGAGACGCGGGAGAGAAAACGACGCATAGATGTAGGGCGTCCTGGGGACTGTGGTGGCGTCGTGGGGGAGGCATCGAGAGACGTAGGCGTTGGTGGAGGCCTTGGGTCTCTTGTGGTATTCTCAGTAGGAATCAGCTCTCCAGCGGGGACGTGGGGTAGGTTAGTGCCAGAGGTGAGGGGCTCTAGAGGAGCCAGTGTGGGCAGCTGAAGGTGAGGAATTCCATTGGGTGCCATTGTGAATGGGATTATTATTCGGAACCGGTGGGGTGGGGGAGGGGAATGATGTTAAGGGGAATGATAGGGGTGGTGGTGGTTGTATGTAGGGTAAGCGGGTACTGTGTGATGGATGGGCTACTCGGTAGTAGGCAGAGAGAGTCTTGGATCGTCCTGATTGTCTTAGATGGAGCTCTTATGTAGGATATGCAGAATGTGGAGCGTATGCCTGTGTATCATGCAGACGAACGGAGCAAAGGTATCAACAGCAACAGACAGTAGAAACTAAGAGAAAAAAATGTTTGAAACAAAACCAGAAAACAAGGGGTAAATTTCTCTCTGAACTCAATACTACGAGAAACAAGCGTTGGCGGGAAATCGCGTTTTTATTCTTCTCTCTTGACCTGACTTACTGACTGGCTGGGCTCACCCAGCATTTGCACTTACTCTCTCAAAAAATAGAATGGTGACACAAGCATGCACGCGTCTTCTCATCATCGACGATAGGCCCTGAAACCCCCTGCCTGCCGAAGTAAGCAAGTAAGCGACTGGATGTGCAAGCAAGCAAGCAAACACACAGAACACGTAACGTCGTCGATCCTCACCTAACGGCTTCTAGCCTTGCAGTGCAGCAAGCAAAGTGGCTTATGCTTAGTATTGATATTATGGAGTTGGGTTTTCGGAAAAACCTCATGTGCTACATGTACTCTATTGTATGCTCAGAATATCGCTGCTCCTGTATTTGATTGGTTGGTCGGCGGTGCCTGCATCGATGTACGCACGTAAACCTCTAGATATCCTCCTGCCTCGATCCTAATGTTCCTCGTCCCGTTTAAAAGAACTTCCTGTGATCATGGTCAACCACATCATTAGTCGACTGTTATAGCACTTACGGAGTATATTACTCGTACGAGACACCAGCAGTATGTAAGATCTATTCATGGCCGTGTCCCCGGATGATTGCTGCAAGGGACATGATTGGGATTAGTTTTTGACTAGCCTTACAGGGTCGAGTTCCGACGCTAGGTTCGGACTGAAGCTTTAGGGAGTAATTGCAAATTGTCGTCAATGAAGGCCATGCCACTGTATGATATATCGATACTGAGTTTTATTTATTCACGCAGTTATTTGTGAAACTACATGTACATGTAGTACGAGCTCTGCAGGCACTGGTGCTTGTTCTACCATGGCCGGACACGCGGTTTGAGGGAGTTACACGGCGTCGGGATCATATTTGGTAGCCAAGGCCCTCGCAAGGGGTAACATCGAATTGCCGACAGTGGATGACGGACATCCGTGTATCTACAGGCTTCCCCGACCAACCAAACACTTGTCGCCCACCGTACATAATGGTTTGAAAATCTTCCGAATTCAAGAAGAGATATGTAAAGGGACCGAGAGATAGCTCAGGTCGCCCAAAAACCTTTGTTGGTTTCTCACCTGGGCCCGAGATGTGAGGACCTCCAAACACCGGTAACTGCCGTATGCTGTGTGCCGTTAACAAACTTTGGGAATCTTCGGCCCTCCGGAGATCGTTCCAGATAATAAGAACCCGGAAACAGACACCAAAAACCGTCCCTTGCAACGAGTGATGACATAGGTGCCTATAAAAGGTCATCAAATGGAGCTGGATATGAACCCTGAAAAGCCTAGGAAGTGAAATTAAAGATTTTAAGCCTCAGTTCTTGGCACCCGACCGGGTAATTGGAAGGGGGCAATAATCGTGAGCACGTGGGAAAAAAACCCCACCTAGAAAAATACGTACCCCACCGTTAATAAACCCCTTTTTCCCTTTGAACGTCTCGTAAACAAGCAAACGCCACTGCCCTAGCCACTTAACTACAGGAAAGAGATTAAACCGAAGATATATCGATATGAGTGACAAGATATTCATTCTCAAGTCCAAAGATGGCAAGCCACTTAAGCTTGACACCGCAGTCAGTTACCTTCCTTTATTGAAGCAAGATTTCGAAGAGAACCTGGGCGGAAATTTGAAATACATGGATTGATGAACTAATAGTTCTCTTAAACCGCCTTTAGATCGACGTCGAACCCTACATTTTGTCTCTTAAAGGAAACACTACTGTGGAAGAGATAAGACTCGGCGGAAACACCCTTGGAATCGAAGCCTGCAGAGCTCTTGGTGAAATTCTCAAGTCAAACAGAAATCTCAAGGTCTATCTCATATGCTCTCTTATTATCATTAACCACTCTAACTTCCCCAGGTATTCAAAGCAGATGATATCTTTACTGGTCGCCTTATTTCCGAGATCCCAGATGCTCTCACCGCCCTCCTCACCCCTCTCCTAGACCTGCCGCATCTCCACACTGTAGATCTATCCGACAACGCCTTCGGCGGCCGTCTGGCTGAACCACTGCGCGATTTCTACTCTAAAGCAGGGCCCCTGCGCCATCTTTTGTTGAATAACAACGGGCTCGGTCCTGCTGGCGGTACCATAGTCGCTAATGCCATCAGGGACCTTGCCTCTCTCAAAGCTACAAACTCTTCATTCCCCCCACTCGAAACAATTGTTTGTGGTCGTAACAGACTTGAAAACGGGTCCATGGATGCATGGGCTGCTGCGTTTGCTGCGCATAAGACACTTAGAACAGTAAAGATGGTACAAAACGGTATCAGGCAAGAGGGAATCGACAAGCTATTGAGAGATGGACTCTCAAAATGTGCCGGGCTTGAGACAGTCGACTTACAGGATAACACATTCACATCCTATGGTGCTACTGCCTTGGCCACAGTTGTAACTGGTTGGTCAGATATGGTGGAGTTGGCTGTCGGTGATTGTTTGTTGGGCGCGCGGGGGGGAGCTATACTGGCTGAAGCTTTGGGCCAGGGAAAGAACAAGGCGATCAAAACATTAAGGCTGCAGTTCAACGAAATTGACGCCAAGGGTGTTGAAGCGCTCGAACGTGCTGTTAAGCAGTCACTTCCCGCGCTGAGACTCATGGAGCTTAATGGCAATAAGTTCTCAGAGGATGATGCCGCTATTAGTGCGCTGAGGGAAATCTTCGAGAATAGAGGATTTGGAGAGCTAGATGAGCTCGACGAGCTAGAAGAAGAATCAGACGAGGATGAGGATGAAGGTGAAGATGAGGAGGAAGACGATGAGAAAGAGGATATTGTTAAGGATGCGGAAGATGAAGAGCAGAAGAAAGTGCCCCAGAGAAAGGATGCTGTCGTTGATGAACTTGCGGATATCCTCGGTGGCACCAAGATTTAGAGAGTGCGTACTTTTTCTTCTTCTTTAGAAATGTGCATGCAAGAGTAATGCATGATTACACCTGGTGTCTCACGGTTCTTTGTTCTAATATACCAATTCCTTAACGAAATTAATGCCTTTGTTACCCAAACTTGAGGTCAATAATATTTAATGTGTACTTAGCATGTACACGCATGCTCTTCAATCCAACTGCATTCAACCCCACTTCATTCAATCCTACATTACTCCCCAAATGGGTGAAATAATTAAGTTAGAAGAATACATGTACTGTATGCATTAGACTATACTACGAGCCTAACAAATCTCCTGCCAAGATTTGAATGGAGCTCATCTCTTTTGTTTCCCTTTTTTCTTTTTTAAGGGTCTTAGGTAGCTACGAGTAGAAGGTCGGTCCTCTAAATGGAGGGCCGAGACATTTACATGGAAGAAAGCTAATATATGGATACAAGGGTGTTAATAATTCCGATACCTACATGGCTACACCTTAATCAGCTACATGTAGCTACATATAGGATAGGTTCATTTAAAGTAAACTCTGGCTGAGGCTGCTTGGGACAGGCCATGAATCCGAAATATTCTGCTTGACTGGCCAATGTTCGGAAACGTATTTTTGAAAGTTCATGCTTGATTGGCAACATACAACGGCCCCTAGTTGACTATGGTATATCATGCCCTTGTATACATGTATCTTACTGTTAACAGCAAGCTTTCCATAGGGGAAGGGTACGAGACTACATATACATGTACCTGCATACAACTACATGTCTAAATATAAATATATATATAAAAAATAGAATAGTCAGGTATCTCTGTCATCACGAAAGGTTTCTATTGGATGTTTAGCTTCCTCCGATTTCTGTAGTCTGGCGAGTTACGGCTGTCAATAGACAAAGAATTGGGTTCATTAAGGGAGACGACATGCATGCTTTTCAAACATTCATTTTAAATGGCAAACATACCTCAAGCACTACTGTCATGATATATAATAGCCTTCTGACCAAGATTATTGACCTTCATGCCTCCCATCACTATTTCTGCTCTTCCAAAACTACAACCTTACGTGAGCAAGGAGGGGCTTAGTATGCCGCGTAGCGGTAGGTGGCCCCGACTGCGTGCGAGGGATCGGTGTTTATTTCACATCATTACACCGAACTGTATGTTTATCCGAGCCATTGAACAGGACTGTGAGTTTCCTGGATCTTTATATATTCTCTTTCAGTTTTCGACGGTTCCTCGCGCTGATGGTTGATTTTATATGCGGCCGGAGGCCGCTCCTCACTAGTATGGTATATATTTACATACTTCTGGGTGCTTTAAAATCATTATGTATGGATTAAATTCACTCCCCAAACTATGTACAGCGGTAGGTAATAAGTGATGGAACGGGCTGAGACACAGTGATACCTGTTTTGGGTAAAACGCCACCAATATACGGTGTTTGCAGGTATAACTGTATCTCAGGGCGTTCCATCACTTATTACTTATCGCTGTACACTAAGTACATGTAGTATACAATGATGTGATAAAAGTCAGACTAAAAATTGTAGAACGAGTTATTTTTATTTAGCTAGAGGGATTCTTATCACAATTGGTCACTCGATATTGGAAGAGTCACGTGGAGAGTGGATAACCTCTGATAAGGCTGATAAGAAGAGAAACCCTAACCCTTCTCGTCATCCTAGTTGCACGCGTCTTCCCAGTATCACCACGTTTTCGCCGTCTCTCTCTCCTCATCATCATCCATCAAGTCCTGCGTTGAGGAAAATCTGTGTCTGTCAATGTCTGTTAGGAGAAAAACATTGGCTGCGGTGACTGGCTCTATGCCGCCACCACCTCTGCAATTCTCAGGCTCTCAATATGGAGATCAGCCTCCACCCTCTTCTGTCGCAGTTATTGTCCAAAATTTATCAAAAAATGGAAGTGGTTCCTCTCGAATGGTTGATCGCGACACATTTCAGCAGTTGCTGGCGGAAGTAATGGGAACAGATGGGGACCCTTCAGACGCAAGCCTCGAAGACAATGTGAGGATAAACTACAAAGTTGTGGAAGTGGTCATGGAAGCTGGAATCAGCGTCCTATTAAATGGAGACCCCTTCGCTTCTACCAGCGATTTACTGCTTCAAGCAACGAACAGCCTACTTGTGGTGAGGTTAACAATTCAAAGATCACCACAGGTGCTATTTTGCCAACCATCTGTTGAGCATGCCGCCGAACCGAATCGACCAATACTTTTCTTATGGTTATTACCTAGATTGTTTCCGCTTCTTGGGCACAAAGTTGCGGAAAACATAAAGCTAGAACTAATACAGACAATAGAAGCTATCCTTATAGCTGCAGCGAAGGAGTCTGAGGCGTGGAAATATCTGACAACGGTGATGGGGTACTGTCGGAGCTGTGTTACGTGTACGCTTTTTTTTTTTGACACTTTTTCCTGGTAGTGATTATATTTCTTAAGCGATCGCTGATAGAGATGTTGGATTTTAATTATAAAGGTATCATCGATTCGTTCCATAGCACCGCGAAAATCACCGCTGCTATGTCCAATTCCTTTAGGCTGGAGCTCCCAGACGAAGACTTTTCGATCAATCTATCACAACTACCCACAAATTCTCCCCCAGTGACGCATCAATCCCTCAGATTTGTTATTAAGGATCCAGAAAACGCAGCTTGTGTAGCCATTCATCTTTTTGCCGTACTTTCCAGGATTTCTGCTTCTAGCGATGATATTCCTACACTAAGAACTGCCGCAGACAATTTCTTGTGGTTCTTGCAAAACATCTCAAAGCTATGGAAAAGCATGAGAATTTGGGAGTCCATTCCGATGTTGCAGACAAAAGTTTCTAGAATCCGCATCAATATCTTGGAGGCATTAGGGAGTTCCCTGGGTCAAATACCAAGATCGCAATATGGGAGCATAAAATGCGATAATTTATGCCTGCTTATAGTACGGTGTGCTAGTGAGACTTTGAGCCAACTGGTGGAGCAAGCAAACCAACCCACAGAACTTGTTCTGGCAAGTGTATTTCTTGGAGTCTTATTAGTCGCAGGCGACGCGCTCTCGGTTGATGAACTTTTGAGGGAGCAGGCTCTTCCTGTGGCATTTAAAGCTATGAATAATGATATAACATGGGAAATTCTGGATCGCGATCTTCAAGTATATTGCTAAGTGGTTTACCCCTGATAGAGAAAATCTTGGCTGATTATCTCATAGATGGTAGTAATACGTCTTGTCCTCGATGTTTCTAAAGATCCCGAGATTACAAGAAAAGCGATATCTCTCTTGCAGTCAGGTACAGAAGGGGGGTGGATTTTTAGAAACGAAAAATTACAGGAGGAGGCCGATCGGCTCAGGACCATTGAGATATCAGAATCTTTGGAGCAGAAAGACAATAACAGCGGCCGTAGAAAACGTCCTAGGCTCATGATAAAAGACGAGGTGCCCAGTGTGGAAACCCACCCTTTGGTATTAGAGACATTCCGTCTTCTGGGATACCGAGGGGTAGCTGGTCTACAGGGGTTGAGCGCGGTGGTGTTAGGAGACGCTTTCAATAAAATCGATGAGAATGAGCAATGCACTGTTGTTCAATCTCTTGGGCTCATCTCTTGTATCTTGGCCGGCAATCTGACTGAGGGCCTAGAGCTTGATCAAAGGAACTTGCAATGTACCCACTATTATTGCTCCTATTGTGACGCTGAAACCACAGGAATATCTTTAGCAGCCAGATCATATGCCGATGAACGGAATGATGTGCTATTCACAGTTTTGGAGATTCTTCAGAAGTTGGACAACTTCCGGGGTTCTTCAAGAGTGAGGGTATGGGGCTTGATGAGTATAAGACGGATTTTGAATCATACAAGAAATTTAAAGCATCTAAGCTTATTTGGAGCATTTGGGAAATGTTGCTTTGAATCATTGAAGAGTTCAAGAAGGGAAATTAGAATTGCCGCTGGGTATACTTTACCAATATATATTCTTGTGATAAGTGTGAGCTAATAGTGTTTTCTGTAGACGAACGTTGCCATCCTTTGTCGGGTTTAGTCATGATGAAGGACTTCTGAAAGAGAATAGGATAGAGGTCCTTCGTTATTTACGAGCAAAGTCGATGAGTGATGAGCTGCAGTATCAAGAAACCTTTGTTTTGGCTTGGAGCCAAATAGGGAGGTAAGGTTCGTGCATAATCCAACAGAGTTTTGGGCTGATAATTTTCTCCAAGAGTATCGGCAGGCTCGGAGCTAAATTTTTCACTGATACGGCTGGTAGAGTATCTTGGGCATGCGAATTCGTTCATAATCGGGGTCGCTTACAACGAAGTAGAGTAACCATTTCTGATCGATTATCTTATATCTTCAATACTTACTGTGCTAGATCCAATTCCTCGCAGAAATACATGATGTAACGCCTAAGCAGTTACTCACACCATATTGGCGCAGCATCAGCGCAAGTGTTGTTAAACAGCTACAGTCCAAACCGCAGATTGCTGGATACCTTTCAGATATATTGGGGATCAGTGTAGACGACTTCCTGGGGACCACTCAAACATATACACTACCTTACATGATATTGTGGAAACGGGTAGAAATAGTTGAAAGGGTTGCACAGGCATGTGGTAAGAGTGCTTGGTTTGTATGCCATGAAAATATGACCTTTATTCTTGCTCTTCTTCTTGCCCAAGACGTGGGAGATATCGAACAAACGACAATGGCTCTACTTATAAATGCCTCAGAGAATTTTAAGTCATGTTCATTGAGGGAGCTGGTAAGACCTGAGAAAATCACTCTTGCAACTGAACTGTTGAAAGCTGCTGGCGATGCAGACCAAGAGAATAAGGAACCGGTTTGTGCTTTTGAACGTAAATTCTGGCTTAAGAAATTAGATAACTAAGTCCAAATAGATACATAGAGCACTAGCATTGGTAGCTGAGCTTAGTCGAACAACGAAATCAGCCGAGAGCAAGGAAGCACCTTTAGACGAATTTTTCAAATTAAATGTTCTCGGAATATTCACCGAATTCATGACATTGTTAAAAGAAGCTCCTACCCCGATGGTAGAAAAAATTCGTATTATAAAAGCGATTGAGGAGATGGTTATATTGGCCGGGGGGTATATAAGTGGCGCACTACCGCAGGTAATCCAGTCCCTTGCTTATAGCATTCGCTTTTTTCGTCTTAAAAGTCTATTCTAACTCTATTTGTCAAGATATGCGCCTGTTTACAATCAGCACTGGAAACCGAACAATTGCGAACAAGCGCTTTATATGCTTGGAGTGCAATCATAACGACCTTACCCGCAGAAGTAATCAGTCCATTGCTAGTTCAAACTTTCTCAGTGATATTGCAATACTGGAATGATTTTCAGGACGATGCAAGGAAGAGAGCTCAAGAAATCATTACACACTTTTTCAATAAATATTCCCGGACTATCGAAAAAGATGTTGGCATGATTCCTTCTTTGGCATTGATACCATCGTCTTCGCATTTTGAAACACAACTTAAAGAATGGAGATGTTCCATTGGTGTAAAACAACGTTTCGACCTTCTTTCACGGCGATGTCGCCATGAAAATGTGGCTGTTGTAGAACAGGCATTGATTGAGTTAACAGGGTTCATTAGGGAAAACCAAGCATTCATACATACAGCGGCCATAAATGAACAGCCTGACGAGGTGGTTCCTCAGTTAATAAGGACACTTTTGGATGTTGTTGTTGCATTCAAAAACACGGATTTAAACTCTAATCCTAAGGTTCAGCTGAATATCCAACGCCTTTGTGCCGAATCACTCGGTTTGATAGGAGCCGTGGACCCCAATCGTGTGGAAACAACTCGAGAGATACGCGATATGATGGTCTTACATAATTTCGAGAAGGCAGACGAGAGTGTTGAATTTGTTGTTTTTTTCCTAGAGGAGAAGGTTGTAAAGGCATTTCTTTCAGCTACTGATACGAAAGTCCAGGCTTTCCTCGCATTTGGAATGCAAGAGCTACTAAGATTTATCGAAGTAGGAGTTGATGTTAGTCGCAGTCGTGGCGCACGAGTTCCTCAGTCTATAGTCGCAGCTGAAAGATGGGCATCCTTTAGCACAACAGCCCGGAGTGCTCTGACGCCGTTTCTGGGATCTAAATATATTCTGCAGCAGAAAGCCCAGGTTTCATCTTGTTCGTACCCAGTTTTCTCTCTGAACAAGACACATCGCAGCTGGCTTCATTTATTACTTATGGATTTGTTATCGAAGGCTAGAGGTGTGAATGCTGAAGGTATATTTTCGACATGCGGTCGGATGTTAAAGGGCCAAGATATCTCTATATCTCTGTTTCTGTTACCATTTGTCACATTGAATGTCATCATTGCGGGAGAAGACAGTGATCGGAAAAACATTGCCAGCGAAATATTGGCCGTGCTACGACCTACGGAGGGTTCAGAAAGCATTATGGCTTCAGAAAATCTTAAGCAGTGCACCGAGGTTTGTTTTGAGTCATCATAATTTGGAAGGGAAACTAATGTCAATAGACGGTTTTTCTTCTCATAGACCATTTAACAAGGTGGCTACGCGATAAGAAAAAATTAAACTCATCGCTTCAGGTTCAACGAGCAAGGCAACAAAATCGTCACGTTGCTTTAGAAGATGAGACTGGGAAAGATGTTGCTGTCGAACGGGTCGAATCAGTCCTTTCTGTAATACCTCCAGACATGATGGGTATACGTTCATTTGAATGCCAATCATATGCAAGAGCTCTTTTTTATTGGGAACAACACATTCGCCAGAAAAGAGATACTACACGTGAAGATGAGATGACGCCTTTATATGAGAGGCTACAGCATATATATACTCAGATTGACGAACCAGACGGAATCGAGGGCATTTCGACGAAATTGCCTGTTCTCAATCACGACCAACAAATCCTCGAACATCGGAAGGCTGGAAGATGGACAGCTGCACAGAGTTGGTATGAACTTCTCTTATGCGAGAAACCAGATGATTTGGAAATTCAGACAAATCTTCTAACCTGCTTGAAAGAGTCCGGGCAACATGGTAGGCTTTATTATTATCCGCACGTTTTATCAGTTTCCTAACGCTACATTTAGAAATGCTTTTAAACCAGGCTGACGGCATGATGGCCAACTCTCCAAATCCCCACCCAAGGATACTAGAATTTGCCATAGAAGCCTCCTGGATTTCTGGCAAATGGGACGTGTTAGATAAATATCTCATGAGGTCTGAGGGCTCGATAGAATCGTCTTATGAAATCAAAATAGGTAGCGCTTTATCTGCACTGCGCAAGCAAGACACGGATACATTTGCAAAGGAGATAGCCAGAGCGCGGGAAAATGTCGTAAGCAGGTTGTCCGAATCTCTTACGGGGTCTTTACGTCAATGCCATGATTCAATGGTCAAACTTCATTCATTATCAGAGATTGAGGAAATCAGCTTGACATTACAGCAAGGAACCTTTGATAAAGCAAGTTTCTCGGCAAATCTAGAGAGGCGTCTTGATGTGATGGGGACTTACTCGAATCATAAGCAATACATTCTGGCTCTTCGTCGGGCTGTATTCCAGCTTTCCGGGTATAAAACACTATCCTTAAAATGCATTTGGACAAAACTGATTGCCGTAGTGCCGAATTAGCTAAGGACAATATTGCATCGACTTGGCTCGCTAGTGCTCGCTTTGCAAGGAAGGCAGGTCAAATACATCAATCATTCAATTCGGTTCTCCATGCCTCAAGACTCGGTGCACCACTCGCGACTGTAGAACATGCAAAACTATTGTGGCACGAAGGCCAGCATCGGAAAGCTATACAAAATCTTGAGGGGGCAATTTCTTCAAACATGATACAAACTAACGACTCTATCACTGAGACTATACAATCTGGAAAGAACCACCCTCAAAATATTGTCTCAGCGAAAGCTATTCTTTTGTTAGCAAGGTGGCTGGATGGGGCAGGCCAAACTCATTCAAAAGAGATCATCTCGAAATACACCAAGGCATCATCATACTTTGTTAGATGGGAGCAAGGCCATTACTTTCTCGGACGGCATTATAATAAGCTTCATGAGGCCGAGAAGGGGATTGCGCCACTCAGTCAAAGCCAGCCCTTCTTAAATGGAGAAACAGCACGATTAGTCTGCCAGTCTTACCTTCGTGCTCTTGCATTCGGAACAAAATATATATTCCAGACAATGCCTCGAGTATTAACCCTTTGGCTAGATCTAGGTGAGAACCAGGAATTGGAAGAAGTTCACGGAAGTGCGGATTTCAGAAGTCATATTTTAAGAGAGAGACTCAAGAATTTGACCAATCTACACCTCTCGGTACAAAAGTATAGCGAGAGGCTACCCGCGTGGATGTTTTATACCGCATTTCCCCAAATAATATCTCGAATTGTCCATCCTAGCCAAGAGGTCTACACGCATCTCCAGAACATCATTGTAAAGGTTGTTTCAACGCATCCCAGACAGGCCCTCTGGTCACTTACAGCGGTGTGCAAGTCAACATCAAGAGAAAGGTCCAGTCGTGGTGCGAGGATAATTAACAGGATAAAAGAAAATTATGTTGCTAAGGGCCGGAGAGAAGCAGACAATGAGTTGAAGAATTTAATATTGCAGTCGCAAAAGCTCACAGATCAGTTACTGCGTCTCTGTGACGCTGATCTGCCTTCGAAAGCAGTCACTGTCAGTTTGACGAAAGACCTTGGATTTAATCATTCCGTAGCACCTTGCATGCTTGTGGTACCTTTACAAACAGTTCTCACAGTGACACTTCCCCCAACCCCCGAATCTATAAAAACCATGTTCCATTTAATCTATCTGCGCCTACTATTGCAGGTACGTACACTTCATCCCGTTATTTACCAGTAAGGCTGTGTCTTTGAGGCTCTCGCGAGTTGTTTTTGGCACGAATCACTGAAAATTCTCTCAGGGTTCGCCGACGATGCGGATATCATGTCGTCTTTACAAAAGCCTCGAAAATTAAGATGCGTGGCTCTGATGGTAAAATGTATCCATTTTTGTGTAAGCCAAAAGACGATCTACGTAAAGACGCTCGTTTGATGGAATTTAACAACATGATAAACCGTTTCTTGAAGAAAGACACCGATTCTAGTCGCAGGCGTTTATGTAAGAAATAATATTCGCGGCCTTAGATTTTTTAAGAGCTGTCAATTTGCTAATGAATCGCAAGATATTCGAACATATATGGTCACCCCTTTGAACGAAGAATGCGGTCTTATTGAGTGGGTTAATAACGTACGACCGCTTCGGGACATCCTTTTGAAATCATATAAAACAAAGGGAATTATTGTGCAGGTTAGCAATTGAATAATCCATTTCTCTCTCTTTAAATATTAAGAATATTGATTTGACATACACATTAGTACTCCGAAATTCGTGTTCTTCTCGATAAAGCCTGCTCAGATCCCTCGAAGTCTCATATATTTACGGATTCCGTGCTTCCAAGGTAAACTGATAGATTATCATTGGGTTTGAATTATGAAATATATTAATTCACCTTAGATATCCTCCCGTATTCCATGAATGGTTTGTTGAAATGTTTTCAGGGCCAGCTGCTTGGTTTGCCAGCAGGGTCGGTTACTCGAGGACCTCAGCGGTTATGTCGATGGTTGGGCACATATTGGGGTATGGGACGGCACTTGATTGGTTGATGAACAATTTTCTGACTGAGATAGACTCGGTGATCGTCACGGAGAGAATATTCTCTTCGATGAAACTAATGGCGATACTCTCCACGTTGATTTCAACTGTCTATTTGACAAGGTAAGTGTTGACATCATCCAAGTAGTTGGTCTTTCTAAGAGAATACTGTAACTACAGGGTCTGGGATTTGAGAAACCAGAAAGAGTGCCGTTCCGTCTCACACACAACATGGTTGATGCACTGGGAGTGACAGGATATGAAGGTAAAATGCACTTTTAAGAGACCCTTTAGATACATGCATTTACAATGTTTCCTTTATAGGCACCTTCCGGAGAACTTGTGAAACGACCGTTAGGGTATTGAGGAATAACGAAGACACTCTTATGACAGTTCTAGAAACCTTCCTACATGATCCAGCCGTTGATATGGTTAAGAAGGTAAGCATGGTATTTAAAAGAATTTGATTCTGATTGAGGGTCTAACTCAATTATAGAAAAAAGCAAATATAAAAATTCCCGAGACGCCTAAGGATGTCCTGAAGAACATTCAGAACAAACTCCGAGGTCTCTTCCAAGGCGAAACTGTTCCGCTGTCAGTAGAGGGACAGGTTCAGGAATTATTGCGATCAGCCGTCGACCCGGGCAATCTTTGTGCAATGTAAATTATACCCTTCTGTTTTTTATTTAATTATAAGCTTTGAACGATGCTAACATAAAATACATGTAGGTATATTGGGTGGTGTGCATTCATGTGAAATTTCTTCGTGATGCAGCGGGCCGTATCTATACCTGTTAATTCTCTTGTTGCTCGGGCTAGGCTCTATATTTATTAAACGAAGGGGAAGCTTGTAATGCATTTAATCATAATTAAATCGATATTGACGCAATGACGTAAATTCCTAGTTACTGTATGACAGACGCCTGGACCAGGCCGGGCCGACAGGTGTATTGATGCGGAGTAGTACAAGGCCGGGAACGACGCCTGGTAGCGCTATTGTCGATATATTATGTAGCTCAGTTAATTCTGTATACGTATACAATGAGTAGGTGTTGGTAGGAGGACTGGGTACGAGCCTACATGTAGGTAGGTGTGTGAACTAAACTCTCATCGGTATAATAAAAATCGAAAACTAGGCCTTAAGGAGAGACGGTTTAGCAAATTATTCATGTACTTGAGGCTCTGCAGCTCTGCCACTCAAAGTTTATATATATATATTGCTACAGCGAAAGCTTGCTATAACGGTACGCTCGGGACCGGAATTTGGTACCGTTATAGAGAGATCTAGATTACCCTTATATAAGAGGTGATTGTGCTGAAATCCGGGCAAAAAGGACCGAGAAGTGCTACCGTTATAGAGAGATTACCCTTATAGAAGGTACCGTTATAGCAAGCTTTCGCTGTATTCAAGTTTCAAATATGCCAACTATAACGAAAGCGTGGTATAAGGGTATGCTTGGGACCGGAGACGTTCAGTACCCTTATAGGAGAATACCATTGTAGGAGGTATAAAAGCTTCCGCCGTATCTAGAATTGAGCCATATTCTTTATAATTTATATATATCGAACGCCATGATGGGGCCCGTTTGTCCGTACAAATATATAAGATATTGACTAACAATACATGTATAGACGTTACTATCGAGTATCTGCTGCATTAAGTCCCGGCTATGTAGATTACAAGACAAGAATCGTTGCGTTATGCCTCGAACTCTTCGAATGTCGAAGAAAGAGAGGTCTCCTGCACTAAAATAGTACAAAGTTACCTATATATGTAAGTTTAAGCTGCTCCCAGTGATTACAAGTACAGTGCGAAAAAGAGGGATGTTCTTGGTACCGTAGTGATAAATTATTATAGGACTTACCATAGTAGAACCGCCTTAAGAGAAATGCTACCCCCCCAAAATGACTATATTTCTTCTAATATATATTTATTATAATGTAATAGCAGTGCTAGATGATTCTCTATATTATCTTTTGATAAATATGTCTGTTTCTTGAATATAATTATTATTATTTTAATGTCGCAGCACTGTAGCATTCTTGACAATAGAGCGTATTTGCCAACCGTCAATTTCAAGAATTTACAAATTGTGGGGCTCCGAAATGGCAACCGGGGCTGTTAATTTTGAATTTCGGTGGGGCGGCGTGCTGTGAGATATACCAGGAGGATCACAAGTACCTAGTTTTGTTACTACCGAAGCTAGTATCATGGGTATGAATTTTCAGTTCTAACAGCGTACTTCACAGGTAGCATGATGGGTTGTCTGGTTTTCGGGGTTTATTCTGTCATACCGTTAACCAGATCGATTTTGGCCACTGCGGGGAACTGTCAATTTTGCCTCCCGAAACTGTCAAGTTTGAAGTGTCAATAGTTGAAATTGACGGTTGGCAAATACGCTCTAATCCCTTCGTCTGTTCCCGGTAATCACAACATATTAGGCCCATGACGGCGCCGTGATAGACACAATTTTAATGAAAAACAGTCTACTCACCTACCTTTTAGAGCAATTTTGCGTGACAAGTGGGTCAATCTTGCACCGCCAGCCGACGATTTGTATGGTGAGCCACCAATCGCCACATGTCGTGAAAACGCACGAAGGGATATGTAACTTGCAGCTTGAGTCTCTGCATGTGTAGTGAAATGACCCTAAACTATTACTGTTTCTCTATGATAGGGACCTAATACATACTATGTAGAGTATGTAGAGTACATGTACTTACACGAAGTAAGCACATACTCTAGTTACCTGACAGTACGATATTTCCCAGGGTTAGGGTTATTATGTAGAAGGTGGTTGTGGTCGTTGTGCAAGCAACCCTAACCCTAGCGGGTTTCTTTACTGTCTAGGTCCAACTATGTACTCTGGAGTTATTTTTCATTTGAATAGAGGAATTGACTCTCACTCGGGGCCTGGCTAGCTCGATGGCAACAGGATGGTGAGATTCACGGAGCGAGCCGTCATTTCCATTTTAGGATTAGGTGCGGCTCCGCATAAAGCTCAGGTCTTCAACGTTTCCCACTTCAGTTTGCGACCCAAAGCACACCCAAAGCACACCCAAAGAACGCCAAAGTACCCGCCAACCGAGTAAGAAATACGCAGTGATGAATGCAGATCAACTTTTACTCTCATTGAAATCATGGCCGGAAGAGAATCTTGAAGAAACCTCAGTCTCGTCTCTCATCAATAGAATACAAGCTCAGCGTGGCCATTTCCGCGATGTCAACGAAAGCTTACTTGAGGAGGAGATAGCTGCCGGGAAAGACGAGCCGCAGGACGATGAGCTTCATGGCGACCCCGAAAATAAAGCTAATGGAGGTACTGCGGATAAGACAGCCGGTGATCAAGAGAGCGCGACGGAACTGAGGAATGCGAAGGTGAAGATGGCAGCTTTGGTAGGGTATGTGCGTGCTTAGTGCTTTTCGAGTGCGATCTTCAAAGTCACTAATATCGAGTAAATTTGAAAATAGGCATGCTTTAAATGAAGCTTTATTGGGCCTTGATTACATATCTTTTCTCGTATCTTTGCATAATCCAGAGACCGGCAATTTGACCATGTCTCCGGCTCTTAAAGAGGCCGTGCCCACTGGTAGTTTAGGTTTCGATAAGATTCAGCGCAAACCCGATCCGAAAGCAATCAAAGATGACGAGATTGTTTCAAGAGCTTGGAAGATGGAAGGTTTAAACTCGGCGGCAGACGCCCTATTGAGTGCGTCTGAGAAGCTTGGACGAGAGGTCGAGAAGGAGAGCAGATACTGGGAACAAGTTCTGGCTATTCGCGACGAGGGTTGGGTTATAACACGCATACCTCGAGAACGACAAACCTTGGGTGTGAGATATGGATTTGCGGAATCGGCAGCAGAGTACAAGAGCAAGGGCATAGGGGCGTTAAGAAGGGGTGAAGATGGAAGCGTTGTAATGGACGACGTAGCTACCACCGGGTCCCTTGGGAAGGCGATGCTTAGAGTTCGTGTTATAGAGAACGGAGAGGTTAAGGGAGTCAGCGTACAGAGCGGAAACAAGAAATCTACATCCGTTAAGGATGTGATTGAGCGCGCACGAAACTTTGTTTATGAGGACGAACTTTTCTTTGAAATTATGAGAGAGGCGAGGATCATGGCGAATCAGGGAATAAGAACCAGCGAGGACGGCGTGACACTTCAACTTGGGGAACACCGAAGCATCATAATAGATATGGTGAGTTTGTTATCACTGATTCTCGTCACCTGTAGAAAAACCTAATGAATATACAGGCTCCTCTTGATGATGATGATACGACGCTCGATGTTCACAGTCCGGAGAGTGGGTTGGCACAAGGAGTAGCAATGGCCTTTCGGATATTGTTATCATATAATCACAGAATGAGTCTCAAGAAGCGAAGCAAGCCACCACCTGCACTGAGCCCGAGAAAACAACCTGTGCCTCCGCTTCTCTTGGTAAGACCCATTGCAACACATCTCATTCACCATCAACACCTGAGTCATTTGCAAGGCCTACTTAAATCCTTAATTGGCATCGCAAAGTCTGCGGGTCTACACGGCGAATACACGTTGAAGCCTTTACAGAACTGCCGACAACCCGAAATTAAGGACGTGGAATCTGCCGTAGATACGTTTATGGGAAGATTAGAGAGCGAAGCAACACTTGTGTTGCCGGGTGGCTGGAAGGTTGAAATCCAAATGTCGACAATGTTAGGACACCCGTTGTATGGGACTGGATTCACCATCAACACATCGCATGACGGAGTCTCTGCACGATTAATGGGTGAGAATAAGTTTAGCTCAGTAGAAGAGATGGAACTGTATCTTTGCTGGTGTTTGGAGCGAAGTGTTGTAAACGAAATCCGATGCATGGGCGATAAGTGGCAGCAAATAGCCCAAGGAAATGAGATGAGGAATGTTGAAAAACAGACAAGAAAAATCCGCGTCGAGGCAACCAGGGTAGGATTGTCCATTGTTACAGGAGCAACTGGTGGAACAGATACTAGGTTTGTGTGGGATGGTAGTGAGGCTGGTAAAAGCTTACAGGATTTACTGAAAGAGTTCTAAATAATAAGAAAGGGTACCGTTCTTTACAAGATTGTGAGTATGTACATTTCTGTACTGGTTGGGAAATGATCTTTGTTGCTTGAATATCTATTTTCCTTCTCGGAGGACACGCTCTTTCTCCAGATCCTCTTCAGCAGCAAGAAAGTACTTGGTCGTGTCTACACCGTGCTATCAATGTTGTTAGGCGGAATTGCTTTATCAAGAGGGATACTCGAAGGCCTCACCTGGTTGTGGTTGACAAAGTTGAACCATGGCAACACATGGAAAAAAACCTGGGAGTATCGAGAGTTGCGAGCGGCAACTCCCTGCATGTACGGAGTCAAGATAGACTCTCCATAAAGTGGCTCTTTCCTCTTTACTTTTTCCACCATTTCCTTCATATCCATGTCCACTTCCCGTTGGTTCTCGGTCCAGCCCCAGAAGCGCACTGCCGATTTAAGGTATATCAGTTTTTTTTGGACTGGTCTGGAGGAGACTGTAGATATCTGGAATAGGCATACAGGATGATCCAAGGTAGAATCTTAAGAAACCAGCGGTGACTCCAAGGGCTCCGGCAAGGCGCATGCTCTGTGCGAATGCACCCTTAGGGAGCATGGCGGGGGACTTTTTCTCCCATAACCAGAAGAGGGCAGGTCCAACAGCCGCAGTACCAGCTCCTACGGCGTAGTCGGATGGTCGGGCATAGCGGATAACACGCCAAAAGTGCCTGTAAATTACATGTCAGTCATGTTGTTTGAGATTTGGGTTGCGATTGAGTAGCTTACGGATCTGTGTCAATGACCTGAGTATGTTATTAGCCAAACCAGACCACGAACCATTGAAGGAATACAAGAATACAGGGGGAAAGACATACTGGATAGTCAGTGTTAAGTTGCTTTGGAGGAATGGCCATTATGAGGGAGAATGTTGAGATGTTTTATCGCATATACTAGAGCTGAGTTCACCCGTAATTATTAGTTGACGTTAAAACCCCCGCAACCCCATCTGGGATAGCGTGCCCTGGGCTACACCTATCACGTGTTATATTCAGTCCAATTAAGGATGCTGCTCTGGAGACGCGTTCTTGCTTTTCCACGCGTCTTTTGTCACATTGAGTCCCATAATTTGAGAACTTTCGACCCAGTTTTCAACCAAACGGTCGACTATCAACAATATGCCTGTAGTAGACTCAAATACAACAACAGCTCTTGGGGATGATTACATGGAAGATGATCTCTTCGACTATAATGCTGAGATTTCCGATATCGATATATCAACTCGGGCGCCTACCGCTCCTGCCGAAAATAAAGACACATTGGGCATTGATGAAGAGGTAAAAATTAGAAGAAAGAGAGTTACAGTAAAGTTAGACGAGGAAAGGTATATTCTAAACATTACTTGCTGTCTTTTTGGTGAATTTTGTTAACACCGTGAAGGCTCATGTCAAGCCTGGGAATACCAAAATTGAGACAGGACGCTCCGAGAAAACTCAAATTCAAGGGTAAAGGTCACGAGGTAATGCACGACGCCAACCCATATATCACCTCGTTGAAAAACTACTTTTTCTAACTCCGAGCTCTAGTACCGCGACACCGCTAGACTTCTCTCATATTACCAGTTTTGGGCGGATGATCTTTATAAAAAAGCAAAGTTCCGTGACACTCTCAAAATTATCGAGAAATTGGGACACTCAAGAAGTATGAGAGACCAACGACTGAATTGGATCGAAGAAAGTAAACGAAAGGAAAGACTTCTTCGGGTAGGGGCAGAAGACGGAGACGAAATTCCTAGCGAAGAACCACGCAAGGATCGACCAGATAATCAAGACGACAGCGACCTCTATAGCTTCCCTCAACAGCCAGTCACAGGGACAGAGACCCAGGGTGTTTCTATTGGGCAAGCTCATGCAAACTCATCGGGCGCGTTGTTCCTGTCAGGCAGTGTAGAAGACGGTAGCGATGATGAGGATTTTGGTGTCGGCCCAGATGATGAAGAGTTGGATGCATTAATGAATATGGGGGGGGGCACGGCTTCTGGGGATGCTTCACGAGTACTTTCAAAGGAAGCAGGAAAGGATAAAACCAACGAATCGGTAAATACTGCACTTGCGGCAAGTACATCACTTGGTGATGATTCGAGGATGAAATGGAAGTCATGGCAGATTTCGGGCCACCACCAGACTGGTAGGTAGACAAACATGTCTATACAATTACGTCTATCATTAGAATTTATATAGAGAATATCTTTAATCCAGTAAATTCATCGTTAATCTTGAGAGGTTTGGTTCCGGCATCAAGCCGATCCTTATGACGCCATAAAATAAGATCTTTAGATGCATGGGTTGTCGAGCCCAATCACTCAGCGCCAAGGATTATTTGGTAGCTATATACATGTACATACATGGGCCAATGATTGGTTGGATACATGTACATGCAGTACCGTCAAAGTTTGTTGAAAGTGAAGCTCCATACTGATATCGCCAGTAATAGGTTTGATACATGCATGAGATGATCGTACTCAAGGTGTATATTGGTACATTCAAGCGATGTATACAATCTACACACATGTGCATCTCAGTGTAATGAAACTCTAGAGCAGCTACATGTACCTACATGTGCCCTGAAGTTTACTTCAGGGTTAAGTGGCATAGTCGCTCAGCATTTGCTTAGTTATCCTTGAGTCATCATCGTGCTGAGCAGCTCAAGCTTGAATGTAGAGACTTGACTGTCAAGCAGTTATCCGTTCCCAATTCGGGAAGTTTCTAGACAACTTCACATGAAGAATATGACCTAACAAAGCATATATATCCCTGTATCAAATAAAGAATTCTGCTGTCTTGACTTTTAATTTCGTCGATTGCCTTTCGAAATTAAGGAAAGGAAGGCGTTAATTTACTTTGCAGGAGTTACGGCGAAGCTGAAGTTATACTAGGCTACAAGTGCGAGAAAGGAGCTTGTAGAGTAGGAGTACCTATGAGCCGTGAGCTTCAGGGCGTTGCTAAGCGCAGCGCAGCTCCAGTATATACATGTTTGTATTGTAAATATAACCTCATTGTGGTTACGTAAGCATTTAGTGCATTGGTGACGGCCTGAAGAGCTCAAGTTGTAACCTCAGACATCAACGTTTCTATCAGACAGTTTTGGAACTCAATGCTTTGAAGTGATGTCATCTACAACTACTTTGATCGATGCCATGCAAACTTTGTCCTGTATAAACTTACAAGATGATGGTTGGATTGACAGCATTCTTGATGAATGCCAACCCCGCAAGAGGGTCAAGCCTGACGATTGCGAGCTACACAAGCAAACTCAGACGGATTTCCTTGCGCCTTCTCATGTATTCTCTACGAAATGGTTAAATCAGCTTCAGCAGTAAATTATCCTTTCAACTCAACGCAATCCTCACGAATGTACTAATTAATAATAGGCGTTGGGATGACCCTCCCGACTATGTCTCTTTTATGGGACTTGCTCCTACAATGTCTCGAAACATCATACGGTTCACTCGCGAAGGTCTCGAGGGACGTGTGACAGGATATAGAGAGGTCACTGTTCCCGCCCACTCAATCACAGCCAAAAACTCTACATCTCTTCTGCGCAAACCTGCCTCTAAAGCCGATTTTGTGAGAGGCAAGGCTGGTTTCTTTCCGTTCAGCCCTGGGGGCATTGATATTGGAACTGCAAATGAGAGGCCAGAGGAACTAGAATTACAAGAGTCCTTGGTAGAAGAAAGAATTGGCAAAGATGGATTACTAAAAGTTGCACCAGGAATGTTCAGGGGTCTCAAGCTAAGAAAGGATAACGACGAAGAGAATGAAGAAGCGGAGGATGTCGAAGAAAAAGTAGACGTGGAAGAAGAGGGCTTCAAATTCGGTGATGTTGCTCCAAAAAGAAGACATAAAGAAGAGACCGGGGATGTTATCATAAAGAAAGCCGAGAAACCTTTGGCAGAATTGGACAGTATCGATGATTTATTACCAATTGAGGTATAGCCTCCACCCAGAGTATGGGGAATCTATCCTTCCTTCGATAGCTAACCTTTGTGATAGTTTCCCATGCTTGCACCAAAAGGAAACTTGCCTTTGGCAGTGACAAGGCCAAAGGCCAAAGAATGGGCACATATGGTCGATGTGAACAAAGAAATTACCAATTTTCACGAGCTTGTACCAAATATGGCAAAAGAAGTATGTAGAGAGCTCTTAATAAAATTGACTCGCAAGCTAAGTTTGCACAGTGGCCATTTGAGTTGGATACTTTTCAAAAGGAAGCTGTTTATCATTTAGAAAATGGTGATTCGGTCTTTGTTGCTGCACATACATCTGCAGGGGAAGACAGTTGTTGCCGAGTATGCTATTGCTCTTGCTACAAAACATATGACGAAGTAAGCATTTTCGTCTATTTTCTTCCTAGCCGAGGCTAATATCATCTACGTCAATAGGGCTATATACACCTCACCCATTAAAGCTTTGAGCAATCAGAAATTCGCGACTTTAGAAAAGTATTTGATGATGTTGGAATCTTAACTGGCGATGTTCAAATCAATCCAGAAGCAAGTTGTTTGATTATGACCACCGAGATCTTAAGAAGCATGCTGTACAGGGGTGCAGATATCATCCGGGATGTGGAATTTGTCATATTTGATGAGGTCCACTATGTCAACGATCTTGAGGTACGTAGGACTAAATATCGTTTTGCACATTTCTCAACACTAATTATGATGGCAGAGGGGCGTGGTTTGGGAGGAGGTAATAATAATGCTTCCAGACCATGTAAATCTGATTTTGCTATCGGCAACTGTTCCAAATACCAAAGAATTCGCAAGTTGGGTTGGAAGAACGAAGAAAAAAGGATATTTACGTTATTTCAACTCCAAAAAGGCCGGTACCTCTAGAACATTACCTTTGGGCCAATAAGCAATGTATAAAATCGTCAGCGCCGACAAAAGTTCCTGTTGCAAGGTTGGAAAGATGCGAATAATGCGTTATCGAGGAGAAAGATCCACCGCCAGCTCAAGCACCCACGGGTAATCAACGTGGGGGTGGCAATCAGCGTGGAGGCCCAAATCAGCGTGGAGGCCCAATCAGCGAGGAGGCCCAAATCAACGGGGAGGTCGTGGAGGGACACAGCAACGCGGCCAAAGCAGCGGAACCGTAGCCAGGGGTGGGAGGGGAGGTCGCAATACCGCTGCTCAAGACAAGAACATTTGGGTTCACCTCGTACAACACTTGAAAAAAGAAGAACTCTTACCAGCTTGCATTTTTGTTTTCTCGAAAGGAGATGCGAGGAGAATGCTGATGCCTTGAGCAATATAGATTACTGCAACCAACTGAGAAGAGTGCCATCCACATGATCATTGAGAAGAGTATTGCAAGACTGAAGCCTGAGGATCGACAACTACCACAAATCAGGAGGATGAGGGAGCTTTTGGCTCGGGGATTAGCTGTACATCATGGAGGATTATTGCCAATCGTTAAGGAAATTGTTGAAATTCTATTCGCAAAACACTAGTCAAAGTATTGTTCGCGACTGAAACATTTGCCATGGGACTCAACCTTCCTACACGTACTGTGGTATTTTCGGAGATTACCGGAAACACGATGGGAAGCAATTCCGTGATCTCTTCCTGGGGAATATATTCAAATGGCTGGTCGAGCTGGTCGTCGAGGATTGGACCCCCAGGGAACTGTTATCATAGTTTCTCCGATGGATGAAGCGCCGGCTGTTAGTCTACAGGGCCCTTTATGAGATGACTTACTGACCTTTCATAGTACCCTACGCTAAATCACATGATCCTCGGTGACCCAACGAAATTGCAAAGTCAATTCCGCTTGACATACAACATGATCCTCAACCTTCTTCGTGTTGAAGCTTTAAAGATAGAAGAAATGATTAAGCGGAGCTTCAGTGAGAACACGACGCAAACGATGATGCCCGAACATGAAAGGCAGGTTGCTTTGTCTGAAGAGGGGTTGAAAAAATTGAAAAAAGAAGACTGTGAGATTTGTAGCGTTGATCTTGAGGCTTGTCATAGTGCTTGCATCAGACTAAAGGTTTTGTCGGGAGATGTATTACTGAGGTCGTTGGCGACTACCCATGGCAGGCGATTGTTCACTCCTGGACGGCTAATTGCCATACAAGAAGAAGTTGGTTTCCCCAGCCCCCAACTACATCTAGGTGATGTAATATTTACCAAGTTTCTTTAGAATGGACCTAGGACTGTTGGCGTACTCCTGAACGATGGAATACTTCAGGGCACCCGCCCTCTGCTCCAGGTATTGTGGCTTAAACCTGACACCAACAAAAAATCCTCCAGTAGGTCACGGGATTAGATTCATAGTAAACTGTCATAGATTACTTACATATAAATAGGTGATTTGATTCCGTTTCCGGCCTGCTCCTCTCTGGATTTACCCAATACTCCCCCAAAAGAGTGGAAACTTAGAGAGTTCATCATTCCAGTATTCAGTATTGAGTGGGTTTCAAAACTATAATAAATTTGATTCCCCCAGTTCGTCGTGGAGACAAGTTAGCAATCGCAGGATTACAGGCACAGCTCCTAGATTTGCTTGGGGATTGGAAAAAACCAGAATGGATCGAAGGCGATTGGAGTAAGATTAATGATATGACTTTCATTGAGCTTCGTCAATCGAAGAAACAGGAGACTGCAACTATATTGAACTCTACATGTCTTTCGTGTCCTAACTTTGTTACCCACGTTAGTATTCCGCCGGCCTCCTGATGTGAATTTCGGCTAACATTTTTCTGTAGTTTGCTATGCGACACGAAGAATTTTTACTTCAGGATAATATTTCCAAGCTGAAACAATTGATCTCTGATCAGAACTTACAACTTTTACCCGATTATGGGCAACGAGTTTCGGTATTGAAGGAATTGGGATTTATTGATGACAACCAAAATGTTCTACTAAAAGGACGGGTAGCCTGCGAGGTAAGTCATCTCCCCTTATCTTCTACCAGGCTAAAATATTTAGAGCTAATATTGCAAAGGTCAATTCAACAAGTGAGCTCGTCTTGACAGAATTAGTACTGGAAAATGTTCTCGCGGAATACGAACCCGAGGAAATCGTCGCCCTTCTCTCTGCCTTCGTATTTAGCGAAAGACAGACGTTATACCAACAAT
>NW_025408649.1:0-61166 GCF_020137385.1 Morchella sextelata | reverse complement strand
TACCAGAAAAGCTGGCCTATTTAGGTGAAATGTCTGAGTCAGTAACGATTGAGGTTCTATCAACGGATTTGAAACATACACGAGTTTCCACTGGCACAGTCCGGTATTCCAAACTCCTTGTAATACACATATTCGGTATTCGCATCTGAGCTGCTCCATACACTCCATCCGGCTGAGTTTATGACGGCTGAGAGGGCAGAATTTTGAAAAACGACCCTCGAATAATCACGCCAGGTCTTCCTAGGTACTGTGTACCAGCAGTAACAGTATATCCAGACGCTGCAGCGACGGTGCTAGATCATTCAAAAATTGGTCAATGTCTATAAAAATCAACCAAACACCGGAACAATTGTTTTTATACCATTTGTTAAAAACGTAGTATGATACGTTACTCTCCGAATCACGGCCATTGGCTGTTACCCAACATTGGCTTTAACACGAATATCGACACCGTCAAACCAAGCCCTTTGTCGTTGACCGAAGATAAAGTCGCTGAATTTAAATTATGAGTTAGTAAGCTCCCACTTAAAACTTCAGAGGCATGCTATATATGAGAACTCACGTTGCACCGTCTATGTAACTTTTGGCGTAGACCGCAAACCCTTCATTTGCAAGAACGGTATCTGAAAGTTTGTGAGGTTAGTTGTGAGTATTCAAGCGATAAACTTCTCAGAAGCGATATGTAGTTACTCGCCTTGGTAGCCTGTCAACTTTACCCCATAGAAACCTTGCTGGTCGCCCTGGGAGCTCAATGCAACAGCCTGCGATCCCTTTCCTATTGATCAATGTTTAGCAGTGATAGGTATAAACTTCGTCAACCTCAATACACACCTCTTTGTTGGCAATGTTGATATTATAGATCTTCAACCCAACCGCAAAGGCACGGATTGTAGCTGTGGCGTCATTATTGGCCGAGTCGTCCTGACTCTTCCCCTGGGTAATAGTCACAGTGTTCGATGTATATGAAGTTGTATCAGTTGTTTCTCCGTATATCGTAAGTTGTGCAGCTCGAGCCGGAATGTAGACTTGTTCTGCATATGTTCCAGCATAAATGAAGATACACTGAGCTGCCGAGGAAGTCGTGGACAATGAACTAACAGCCGATTGAAGCTATAAAACGTATTTTCTGGTCAAACTCATTTCAACGCTGACATTGGGGGCATGAGTGGTCTGGGATATTGTAAGGCACGTACTGTAGAGTATTGACCTGAAGTAGCGCTAGGTGAGACGGACTATACAACCAGTGGGCGGTGAGTTCTTGATGCAGCAAGTACTAACTGGGCGAACGCTAGAAAGGCAATCTGTGAAACATCATTTTCGGCAGCTTGTTTTTATCTTCTGTGCTTAATGAATCTACTGACAGAAACGAGAATTGGCTCGTTTTATAGTTCATCCGTTCACCTAGCAGCCCTCTCTACATTGGACCATGGAGAGAAACGTCGGAAGCCTATCCCGACATGCATGAATAATATATCGGGGGGTTTCTCCTAACCCGAGGCGATCTACCCCAGATCCAAACCCCGTGAGGCCAAGAATTAATAATGGACATTAAGCGTGCCCCAGCGCACGTTATCTGCAGTGTTTTGTGTTTTGTGGGGTACCTATTCAATACTTCTCAACTATGGTTCTTCTACTAAGGCATGTCCTTTTGTGTCTCAAATACACACTTCAGGTACTGAACGCGGACATAGTTGCCTCGAAGCACAGCTAATCCGTCCTTGGCATTTATTTGATCCGGATAGAAGAATCAATTGTGCCGGTACTCGTTGTAAAACAGGGTGTAATTGATACCGAGGTTCGGTATTTCGCACAATGGTTGAAGCAATAGTAGACACTCTATTGCTTTGTCATGCATCTAGTGGCCAAGCCATTTCTTTCGAAACAGGCCTCTCATGTGGTAGTACATGACCAAATCCCGATAAGACCTAGCCTATTACTACATGGAGCATTCCATAGCTCCTGGCCCTGTTGTTTCATGTCATAGCTCCTCACTCGGTACGTCATCATCATAAATTCTCCAGGAATCGGAACTGTTCCACGCGTAGTTTTGGTAAGATACCTCCACAAGCCTTTCAAGTATATCCAAGTCTCATACCGACAGGCTTCATGACTAAACTAAAGACTAGGCTCCATCAATATTCTTCTAATTCGGGGATCTCCCCTGTTTTTCGAGAAATTCATGGCCATGTTTAAATTTTCTAATGAGGACATGTACATACGCATTTTAGTATCCCAATACATCAGGACAGAAATATTTAAATAATTACAGCGATAGCCATTCCTCAGAAGGATCCTGAGAATTACATGATACTCAAGCTAGGAAATATTTACTTATATGAATAAAATAATATCCTACTCGCCGACCCCCAAGAGCGCTGCTACTTGTACTTTATTTTCCAGTGATCCAACCCTTGAGTTCAATTGATCTAGTGTTCCATTAGCCCCATACATGTACATAGTCATATTTATTTTTGTTAATTCATTAATTGCATTGTACATAGTCATATGAGTGATATAGTAGCAGCTTTAACATGTACATCATCAGATACAAGGATAAACTACTTGTACCTGTGTATATAACATTGAAGAGGTACCATCCTAGCTCTTGCGCTTGTGCCAATAATCTCACAGAGAGCGTTAATATCGTTTTGCGCGGACAAGCACAAGAAATATGATCGGTCCTCAAATCATGAATACACGTATCTTGGAGAAAAACAGCTCTACTTACCGCAATCACATAAAGTTCATTTTTAGTGCCTACTACCACATGTGAACTTCGGATAAGAATTAGTATGAAAGCCGAAGCTCTCGGAGAAATCGTTTCTCATGTATAAATCAGATGTGTGTTGTTCTTGTATATACATGTATGTATTCAATTATAAATGAAATGGAATACTAAACAATCAAAGGCCTCACCTTGCCCCCTAGAACTGATCCACAGCCCATAAACGCCCACCTACCTCTATACACGTGGCTGGCACGGACGCATTGTGAATTTCAATTCACCCCGTCTCACACAGAGGCTCATAGCTTTAAATTTTACGATAATCCGGGTATACAAGCCTAGATATCCCGTTGAAGATTTAGAAGTATCAGCCGAGTGGCCCTTTGCAGAAGTATCATCTTGCACTACAAGATCTAATTAATAAAACTCACTTTTCTTGATAGATCTTGGAGATAAATCCTTCTAACAAAATTAAGCCGTCGAGCGACTTGTTCTAACCTATCTACACACCATATTTCTAGAGTACTTAGTAAGTCTGCACTCAGAGGTTTATCTCGGTAGAGAAACATTACATTAGCGAAAGGTACCCCAGTATCGTTGGTTCATAGATTATAGACATACTTTGGATCCACAAATAGGCAGGCATTTTTTCCACTTCCTCCCAGTTACTCACCTAATGTTGGTTTCACCAGCCGTGTCCTCTGACTAAACTTTTTCTGCGGAATCCGTATAAATGAGCCCAGGGAAGATTTGTAAGCTTATTCACATCACCTCTGCTGATAAGAAAAGCTATCGGTAGCGGGAGCGAGAGGAGGGATTTCCGTTGAGCGTGTGGCATGGTCGTGCGTCCAAGGGATGATAGAGGAAGAGGTTTTGCAGTGAATAGTGTTATGCTCTATATACTAGCGGCTCTGTTAGAATTGAGTGATACATGTAGTTCGCTAAAAACTATATTAGGACATCCTCGATGTTTTCGGCATACTTGCTGTTTCTAGTGGTTGGTTGGGCTAAGGGCGAACCAGATGGGATTGGAGGAATCGGGCCTGATATAGGGCTGGACGTACTTAAAGTTGTAGGTGTTGTGATTGTGATCCCCACGAAACACTCAAGGGTGATTAATATTTCGATAGATGCGTAATTGTTGTGGTAAAGTGAAGAATCATTGTATATCACTCGTAGCTAAGCTTTTTTGTATTTCCTAATATGGTATAGTGTAGTCTTGTCTAGATTGTCATATTGAACCTACTACGAAGTGCGACTCCGCTCATGTTTTCTTATCATGTATGTGCCAACATACATTGTAGCAATAGACCACGGCTGAAGTTCTCGGGCTCACGATTTGTGGCTTCTTATCCTCGAGAAATCGTGTGACCTAAACCTTTGTCACCACGGGAATGATGCACGTGGGGCCTTGTATAAACTGCTATAAATATTACCAGCTCACGGTGCTAGTAGTGGCCATTGATAATTGCATGCATGGACATGAAAGCTGAAACAGTCACTGCATGTAAGGTACAAATATGGGCATAGGAGAGGGAAGAAAGGGGGGGGAGGGGGAGGGAGTTTGCTTGAGATAAAGGGGGGGGGCTTTTAGTATGCGAAATATAGGTATATACGGATGGATAAATTCGCTGTTACCAAATTATGACTAGTACGCGTTGAACGGAATTCCATCAGCAAAGCACCATCTATAGAAAAGCCCGAATATGAAGATCTAAAGGGCTTAAAACTTCAAGCTGAAGAGAGACCGAAGGGCTCAGAAAGCTAGACCTGTGGGAAACCCAGAGGGCTCGTGAGAAGATGATCCCAGCCAAGGTCTCAAGTGAAGTTTATATAGATAATCTAGTTTTTGACCGTTTTCTGATTTAGAGTTTTTATAAAGTGGAAAGCATGGATGAAGGAAAATTAAGCATGAAAATGAACACCTCCTCCGATGTTAACGGATATCTATTGGGCATGTTAACATGGCCGTCCCCAGTCACTGCCTGTCATCCAAATCAAACTGCTCAAACGACTTTCAAGCGCCTCTATAGACTTTTCACCGTACCCTTGAAACACGCAGAAAGACACCATCTAAGACGACCTTTTCAGTCTCTCGCCAACAGTCTTGGTGACACCACCGGCAGCACCTTTGAACTCCCGGTCACCACTCAGCGTATCCCTACCGGCACCGAATCCAAGACCAACCCAGGCGGGAAAAGCGCGGCGCTTGAACAGAAGGACTGAGAAGATGATACCGAATCCGGCACCGAGGGTAGACTTCACCAAGAGATTCGCAAGGCAGTGGTCCCACTAGTTGCGCCCAATTAGCAAGATTATGAGTGTTACTGTGGATAGAGCATGTCGTACTTTCTCATTGAGCAATCCCTCTGAGGCAGGGCGGGGCTTGACAACTGTGTTGGAGGTAGTAGAGGTCATTTTTCGTCAAACTGCAGATTTTTTTTTACCAAGTCAGTTAGTTGTCAAGATAACCGAGGGAATACCCGAGGCCCAGATCGCGAGTAACAGAGATAAATTTACCCTTATACAACTATACAAATTCTGGAGGAGGAGATTCAATTTGATCTGTACTTCGGTATGGCGGAATGCGGTGACGTGGGGGGTTTTGAATGTCAAGGTAACTTATCGCACGAAGTTGGATGAAACTTGATGTTCCGAAGGCCAAGAGTTATGGTTATTAGTCATCAGAATTGCTTTGCCGGGTGGTTATGACTATGTTTTTGGATGCCAGGCGCACTGCTCATCACGCGACAAAAATAGACTTAAAATGGGTGGAACTCATACTTAACTACTCGTAATTTCATAGCGTTTGTGAACACAACTGGGTTGCATACCCGCAAAATCCTGCATGAGGCTCCAGATTTTGGTGTATGCAGACCCAGCTATGTTCACAAACGCTATGAAATTACGAGTACATGTTATCTGCATGCTCCCCTCATACTCACCTATTTAGGCCGAAGTTCAATCTCACCGGAGAATACTTCACAAGGGTACTTTCTAGTACTCGTAATTTTTTGACGTTTCCGGACTGAACTGGGTCTGCATATGGGCGAAAATCGTGCATAACAACCATATTTTGGTGGTATGCAGACCCAGTCCAGTCCGGAAACGCCAAAAAATTACGAGTAGAGGGTGCCCTAATAGTTACGGGTAGTGTGCTGAGGCGAGTGGGGGCTATATGTGGAGTAAGACGACACTGTTCTCTTTCATCTAGAGTCTCACTCATCGATCCCTATTCCATCTGCCAATTAAAATAGAGTTATTCAGGAACAATACCAAGGATGCTGCCATGCCGTTCTTAAATTTACATGCATACTCTCCCTATCTGCCGAGGTGGTGGTCATTGGTTTGAACTTTCTGTTGAGTTCACTGTACCACATCCACAATTTCAAGCCATTCAATCTTTGATGCTACACACCCGGAAAGATTCGATGCAGGTCCTCCGGTCGGTGAGTGACGACGGGAGAAAGTAAGTGTTTGATGAATCGAAATGCTTAGCAGTCTGGTATGGCCTGGCGAATAACGTTCGCACAGGCATGTGAAGTATTACAAGCTTATGCTTAGCAGAAAGAACCTGCAGAGTTAATATGCTACAAGTAGTTATAATACTTCACATGACCTTTTAGTAGCCCTCGTAAGAATCTTTCCTATTTAAAGTACGTGTCGGCCCCATGGCCCATCGATCACATATCTAGGGCGGCGAGGGTCATCTGTGCTCACTCGGCGGTTTCTACCCCACAACAGAATTAGCCAATGCAGGGCTTCCTCTAGCTACATGTAGTTCTTGGTGGCTGACATATATATTGTATCAAGATCACCTCCGCTTTTTCACGCCTGAATTAAAACCGTTATGTATTCACATTGCTCAATGGCCAAGGACTGGGCAGGAGTAATCAATTAATTGCTTTTGTAGCATTTTCTTAATCAATTGGTTGTTTAGATTTGGCAGTAAATAAAAAATAAATAAAAAATACCACTATGAATTTGAGAGATCGAGAGATACAAAGAAAATCAAATAACACCAGCAAAAGACATTAACCGCCACCGTCTGCTTGAGCAAGTCTATCGGTACCTTGCCACAGACCCCACCACCAATCAAGACCTGCTATACGTATGTGTATGTTACAAACCCCAAACTTTTAACTAGACAAATGAGAATGAATGAACGACCGCGTGCACATGTATAGCCTACAACTTTGGCTGCCCGAGTTCCTTCTCCAACTCCTCCAATCTTCGGATGGAAGCGTCTTTGCGTATTTTGGCTTTCGCCATTTGTATATCCCGTTTTTCGATATCTTTCCGCAATCTTTTGATTTCCCTTCTTCTCCGTTTCTCATCGGTGTCCTCGTTTTTTGGTTTTGGGCTGACGCTGCTTTCTCCTTCAACTTTCATCTCAGATACATCCCCTTCAGTTTCTTTGCTTCCCTCACGCTCCGGTCCAGCGGAGCGTTTGAGATCTAATGCATCATGTCTTCGTCTCCATGCGTCGAGCCAAGAATCAGTGCATGGTTTTCGGATCTCCTCCGAGTAAATTTTAGAGTTAAGCTCTTCAGCTTTAGCTTTCAACGCTTCATCGTCAATGCTTTTTCGGTCGTCGCACCCCATGAACCAATCGTGAAGCGCATTGTCCAATTCGGGATGGCTAAAATCCTCGGGATTAGATGGAGGTGGCGTTGGAGGAAGAGCATGAGGCGGGTGTGGGGGCAATGGCGGACAACCTGCTTCGAATCGAACTTCGAGCGGTGCTGGTGTCGACTTGAACTTCTTCAAGTTCCGTGAGACGGTGGATTGATTGATCGCTTTGTGAAAAGTCGACTCGAACCATTCTGCGAGCTCCCTCTGTGAATGAATTGAGAGTTAAATATAGCGAACTCTCTAGACCAGAACTTCAATGACAAACCTGTTTTAGCTGAGGATTCTTTGACGCGTGAAGGTACAGCTCGTACTTTTCGCTTGTGGTTGCTTCCTCGTGCTTCCGTTTTTTGGGCGAAGTCGCACGCTCGGGGCAGGCTGCTACGTCCATATCCATGCTCATTGTACGTTGAGGCAGTAAACAATCAAAATAAACCAATTGAAAGAATATTCAAGGCTAGTTCGGGAGATTCTTTTTGGTGAAACTTGATCTACTGGGTTGAGAAAATCATGGGGCTATGCTAGGTTATATAGGCGAGGAGGATATACGTCTAGAAATACATTTGTTGGTCAGACATAAATTATGCAGGCGGTCAGATAGGTATGGGGTTTCAGGTGCCAGTGTACATCGGCAGTTAATTGTATTAAATATGAAGTTGCTGCTCTATGTTCGTACAAGGTGCATGCATCATGCGGTTTTCCCCCAAGGGGGGAGGGAGACTCTGCTATGCATGCAACCCAGCGCCTGGGCTTGTTTTTGATTTTGATTCATGCCTTTTTTACGCACTCGGTTTTTCTCCCCTTACGCGCAAGTAGCGATCGCGAATAGATCATCAATTAATTAGTGAACCCTGTAAATGGTTGGTCCGTTTTAGTGATCACTGTCGAAACTTAGAGTAGTAGGTACACACACCCAACTATGTGTCCAGAGCATTGCTTGTGCAGTTCTTTGGTGAAGTTGAGGCCGAATTTCATGATAGACTGATATGCCAAGCAATTGTATATTGAAACCAACCAACATACAAGAGAACAAATAGATGTACGCAAATAGGTACGTGGGTGAGTAGGGGTTGCACCGTTATAGTTACTACTCTACTATCTCTACTATTTCGCCTGCTCATGATCGAACCCCCCGCTGCAGCACTTTCAGCTATCTCGAAAATGCCATATCAAACCCTCAGTCGATCATGGCGAGAGGCTCAATGGAATTAGATTTAGTAACGGCCGGCTATCGTTGTACATAAGAAGGGATCGACTGTCGACAATGCCAAAGAAAGATGAGGGTAACCATACTAAATTTAGAAACTTGTTTCTACCTAGCTGGAGAAATAGTGAGCTTGACGAAATAAGTGACACATGCACAAGTCAGTGTGTCCATAAGAACCACAGATCATGTTATGTTCACAGGATTTATTAGGACCAAAGTTCCTTGTTTCGAGTTCTAATATGCCGTAGCAGTTTGCTACCTACTTTGGTTCATGCCTTGACGACCGGTGGTTGTGAATCTTGTCAATGTGGTACATACAACATACATATACCAAAACTCAGGTATAATGGTATGATCACCATGTACTGCAAGGATTGAGAAATATCTAGCGAGCCGCTATTTCCAGTCTATCTCACAATTGCTTCTCTGTACAATGAGGTGTATTTGTATGTTAACTAACCACTTAGCAATTTCTTTTGGCATTGCAGCAAAACAGCCCTCGAGTCAAGTGCGACAGGATATGTGTGCCTGGGCCCACCTACTATAGTAATAGGGCCCCATAGCTTATTTTTTCTGCGTTTCGTTTCTTAGTACCGCCGGCTGACGATCAAGCGCCGAGCCCGTCAACGACCGTTTAAACAATAACAACAGGAACGCTTACCCCACGCCGCCGGCATATGTGTTTACTTAACCGCGTTGCTCTCCGTTACATGTATGTTTGCCGGTAGCGAAGTCCTTGATATAGACGCCTGGTGTGTAAATAAATCTGCTACATATATTGATTGATGGTATGATGAGGTACTCTAGTGGTGGTGGTGATGCTGATGACGAGAAGGGACGCATACATGTATGTTTGCAGCCTTGTTTCGACACGCGCGGGCACTGTTACGGCACCTCCCGGTAACCAGTCTATGCCGCATGCGGATCATTGTCAACGACTAGGTTCACAGGAGCACATGAAGTGCTGTTTGCTCTACATGAGTGTTCCTACTGTAAGCGTTCTATCGTCATGAGACGGTGAAGAAGAAGAGAAGACATGCAACTCCTAGACCATCAATGTAAATGCATATTACCTATCGTGCTAACTCTGTACTCTAGTAGTCTACATATGTACATTACATACATGTATGTACCTATCTAGAGTACTTTAATTACATACCGTGATGTACCTACATGTAAAATAGGTAAATTTATATGTAGCTTTGTAATTATTCAATTACTCATGCTCAGTTCTAAATTCATCGGGCATAAACCGGACTATATGGTCATCCGCATAAGCTTGCACGGGTCGAATGAGTTCTAGCTTGTGTGTTTACAAAGACTTTGTTTATGCCTGGTGATATAGAGTACACATACATGTACTCTAGTAGGGATAAAGATAGAGTAACACGAGACGTGCATGCAGAGCTGCCGCAGCCATAACCAGTAACTGTGGTTACGGAATGTGGGTATTAACTGGATTATGGGTAGTCGCTTGATGACCGGCGTAGAACACGGTCATCCATAACCCCATGGTGGTCTGGCTACATGTAGCTTGGATTCGACTGCTTCTTCTTACCTCTCTTTGTAGCATACAGCGACCGGAATGATCTATGGAAAAACAGGGGGGGGGTGAAATTGTATGGCGAAATATCTGTGCACCATATAACTGTTTTTTCCATAGATAATTCCTATCGCTGCACATGGTATCCTATTTACCTACAACTTAGGCGCGATGTTAGTACATATATGCATCTACATATACCTACATAATCCTGCCTTACAGTTTAAAGCACCAACATCGCTTCGAATAACTCTATTTATTTACCGACTAAATATATACATTGTCCATAATCCAACAAGTTCCATGTATAACACTCGATGCGCTCGCCGTCGCTCCCGGCCCTCGATCATTGCCTGCTTTCTTGCCGCACTAAACAAAATATTGGGCATGAGGAGGTTATCCCAAACTAAAAAATAAAGGAAATCTCGTACATACGGCCAAAAGCTACCATTTACGTGGCACTTCCCAAACGGTTTTCTTTTCACGATGTCTCAGGTAAACTGGTGTATCTTCTGATTGACCCGAGTGATTATATATGATCAAAGACGACGTCTTTTGTTGCCTGAGGGAATAGATGGTGCGCAACTCGGGCGAACAAGAAAGTAGGTACGATCACTCGCATGAAACCTTACATAGTAAACTGGCGTATTCCCAAAGCATCGTCACCCAAGACCACTGTATGTGCTCAATCGGCCCTTGGACTACACAGAATGAAAAGGGTGGGGTTCAAGTAAGGGATTCTGTTTTTTCACAAGTGTTTAGGCCGAGTATGATATTTTCCTCTTGGACTTAGCAAATCAGCATTTTGTGTGCTATCCTCCATATCACTCAAGGTAGTACCATGCGCTGTTTCTACTCCCGTTGTTTAACACTTGTCGTAGAATACCAAAAGACCTTCAGCCTGAGTCCTAGGCTTGTGATACCTTCATGACCCTTCTTTCTGTACATAAGGAATCATGCCTAGCTGTTTATTCCTTTAAATGCAAGTAAACCTCCTTTCCTAATTTTCCACTGGTGTACTTGGCTAAGGCTGATACGCTATCCACCGTGCAAATCGGAAACAAGAAGAGGTACCAAGCATTCCTGAGGGGTATGGAACAAAGTCACTTGTAATGACAGAAGCGCCGCGACTAAATTTCCAAGGTAAGCGTATAATCTAATGAAGAAATAATAGTTAATGAATATTTTTTAAATGGCCAGTTTGCATGTCTGCCCGCCCCCGCCCCGCCCAGATATAATTGTCTGCCGCAGCTTTCCTTTCTTTTCAATGAAGAGATAGGCAGCAGGTTCCGGATTCGGGGGCCCATCATGAGTGCCAATCTCCTATCCAACGCTGGGTCACCATTCCGTGAAGGAGCTAAATTTATTTCCAACTGAACGAGGCGGGCGAGAAGGTGGGTTTTTTTTATTCTTTTCAGTCAGGACATCCCGCAGATTTGTATGACCACTAGTGGAGAGATCGGTGGGATTCTCGATCCAATATATATCCCAGCCCCTAAAAAGAGTAGAGACTGTAAAAACGCAAGCGTTTTGTGTGGATATCTAATTCGTTTCATTCATAAACCATACCCCGCAGGAATTACCTAAAATGAGGTGGGGGAAAGAAGAAAGAAAAGATGGCTTATGAATGGACGAAGATACGGCCCAAGGAAGCTAGCTCTCACATGAGGTGTCTCGGGGAACCGGTTGAGTGGCTCGGAGAGCTGGGGTGGGGGAATATATTTGTGGTACCGACCCGGGTACTCCAAGGCGGGCGGGCGGGCTGCGTCTTTGCTGAAGAGACCTCGGTAGGCTCCGAACTAGGGATTTGGCGATTGGTGGCACGTGGATGAGCATGATGAACGTATCATAGGTTGAATAGGTATCCTGTACTCGTGGGGTAGTAGTATGTATGTAGGTAAGTGTTCGAAGGTCTGGATAACTGATGGCGTGCATGAATTTTATAGATTTCTCCCTTGATATAATATGTGTCTATGCAGCACCACCACACACTCTCACCGCTCAAGGCTGTTGAAGTAAAAGCTCACATGACAATTCCGTGAATGATTGGGCTCTGGAAGCTTTACAGGGTCAGCACTCGGCAGATAGGGAATACTAGAAGGAGATCCATAAGGCGAATGGTGAATAGTACATACCTTTGGGGGTTTGACAGGAAATTCGAGCACAGAAAGAAGCCTCGAAGAGCTATGAGAGATAGAGAAGATATACATAGGATCGAGGAATGGTGGGGGTATTAAGTTGTCTTGGGAAAAAGAAAGACAGACCCTAAATAAAACGACCCCAAGAAAATGATCACTGGCTACTAGTCGCTCGAGTAACATACATGTATGTACATATCTACTTCTGCGTATTAAACGAATACCTGTTGTAATAATATGCAGTACGGTACTTGCTCTACATCGCACCCATTTTAGGACGCACACCTTCAGACACCGCATCTCCGATTTTGCATCGCAGAGTGTGGATTTGTGGCGTGAAACCTGCTCACTCGCATGGTTTATTGATCTTGCCGCCAGGGCATGCAGAATATTCCCTGGAGGTTCAATGCTAGACCCAGTAATCCCACCACCCCACTGACTTACTGGGCTACATATGCAGCATATGAGCTTCCTCCTGCTTCTCGATACCAGTAAATTTCGAGGTACCCAGGTAGGCGATAAACGAGGATAAAACCTGCATTCATTATTCTCCTTACCTACTTTACTAGGAACTTTCGTACAGGTTCACTATCCATCCTCGCCCCTAGGGCACGACATCTCACGACTGTTGACAAGAAGACCATCCGTTTGTTGAATAATGGTCGTGTGGGAACAGGCTGTGAGTGTATGTAGCGAATTCTTGAACTCTAGCTCTGGTATGGTATATGTATGTACTTCTATGTACATAATATATACGCGCACATATATGCGTACGGGGTAGCATGGAGGGGTGTAAAAAAAAACTGACTCTTTTTAGCTCAACCAAAATCCATTCTCTATCTACAGCACCGGCAACACTCGCCTCATCTGACGGAAGGGGAACTCCCACGATCGAATATCGAGTATCTTACATGTGGATAGACCTACATCACGACGGCACAGAAAGATAGAGAGAGAGAGAGCGAGAGTGAGAGAGAGCGTTACCAGCGACAGCCGCGAAGAGGTCACAGACAAGGGAAGACCTGAAATAATAACTTGCGCACCTCTGCTTCTGCCTCTTACTCTGTTCCATTTTTCTCACTCACAGAATCATTGCTTTTTCTCCTCGCTTCCTTCTATTTGTTTCATCAGCTTGCAGATAGGGTGATCCAGTTTGGACCCATCAACATCTCAGGGAAACCAGGAGGATTATCGGTCAACTGGTTGGTTAAAGCTGGGGGGGCCGTCAGAAGAGCCTCATCCACGAATTTCCCAGTCTGTCCATCTTGTAACACACGTCGCAACCCGCTGTCACGATTCGGTGGACTCATCATAGCATCGCTCCCACCGCGAAAATATCTTGAGATCTTGGTTGCGTTGAATGGGTTGGTTACAGTCCCTCGCTGACCACAAGTAGCTCTCAAGCTACTGCCCTTCGTGACCGAGAATATTGAGCCCCACCACCTGGTCCAACCCCCCTACCTTGTGAAAGAATAAGGAACGACCTGCCAACCATCAAGATGCCGATGATGCGAGGTGTAAAGTTTGCCTGGTAAATATTTCCTCTCTTACCCTACCTTCCTCCGCTCCCGCACACCTTTCCTTTTAGTGATGACGGAGAAACTCAACCTTATGTCTACACCCAGATAGAAACGTTTGCTGATGGCCCGGAAAGCGAACCCTGCATACGGGGACATCGCTCATCAAAGTGTAATCACAGCGACCGAGTGCTGGTACAAGTTCGAAAACCAGGCCGACCGTTAAGCAGTTGCCCACACACCCTATCATCAACCTCCCCAGGTACCTTTGTCCACACCCTGCCCAATGGAGGGGAATCTGGGGGGAACAGGGCTGGAAGCTCTGCCAGGGTGAGCTGTAGCTGCGATGTCACATCTGTCGCCATACCGAAGGGTATGTACTGCTTTCTTATCCAGCGCTGTATAAACGTTGACGGTGGCGTTTAGTTGCCTCTTGCGCTTGTGGAACACCGAAGCCGCAGGAGCCCCCGCCTCCACTACCCCCGCCATCATTGGTAGCTATAAGTGCTGCTACAAGCGATTCTGGGTCGACGATAACATCGCCCATGTCACCAACATTCCCCGCGATTGTATCGGCTAGTTCGGCTAATAATGGCCCTTTAAATAAAATTGCCAAACCACAACGGCCGAAAAAAATTGGTCAAGCAAGAAAAGGGAGTGTGAATATAGGGGAGGTCGCTCTTGAACAACTACTCGAGCAAGAGAGGGAACGCAGTAGTAGTGCTGAGTCTTTAAAGATGGGAAGTACAGCTAACAGCTGCGGTGGCATGCCTGGTATATCAAGAGAGAATGGTTCTGCTGAAGGAGATTCATTGCGAGGGCTTGCAGGACTTCCGACAAGTCCTGGACATGGAGGAGATATCAATGGATTTCGTCCATCACACGATTTTTCAAACCCACAAAACGGAAATATGTTCTTGGGGGGCACAAAACCCTCAGAAAACAAACCAGACATGCCAGCGGTAACTCACAAAACCTTGTGTTCAGATGTATGGAATCCTGATGCAGGATCATCTCCTTGGCAGCTATCTCAACCTCCTGTCAAAAAGGTAGGCTGTGGAGGTTGCGGGGGGGAATCAGCACAGCAACCACAACCGCAACTACAACAGTATATACATCGTGCGCCCGCCCCGCAGAATACCCAACAAGGTCCTAGTTGTTGTAACGGCTCAAAAAAAGCGACCACAATACAGCCCCAACAAATGACTATTTCTCAAGTACCTTTCTCAGGGCATTCCTTTTTCCCTGCTCTCCAATATCCACCGTCATATATTCCGCCTACAAACTTTTCACAGGTTCCAAACATGTGGATGTATCCTACAATCAACCCTGCGATCACGCCTCAAGAATTTGCATGGTTACAACAACAAAGAGCGGCTGGCGTATTTGGACCGCAACCAACAGCACAGCTGCCTGGGCATGTGGCATTGGTGCCCTCAATGAGCAATTCCCCAGTCACCAACACCGCTTTGGCCAACGGCTGGGAACACAGCTGTCATTGTGGGCCTGAGTGTAATTGCTTGGGCTGTGCAACACATCCATTTAATCGGAGGACGGTGGAGCATGTACGGGAGATGCAGTCGTTCATGGCCGTAGACAATGGATCTCTGAGTCCGCAGTCGCACCCGAATCCTACAATCCATAACCATCCACACGGCCTTGTTCAACAGCTTTCGCACCCACAATCCCAACCAAACAGTTTCGAAGCGAATGGGATGTCGCTTTCGTCGCCTGTAGCTGGTGCACCATCGTCAGGGACATGCTGTGGAAGTAGAGGTAGCCCGGCAAAGCGGATTTCACCTACACCGGAAGAGGAGGACATAGGCCCAGACGGAAGCCCGAGTGGCACCCCGAGTGGCACCCCGAGTGGCACCCCGAGTGGCACTGACGCTGTTGATGAGCTCTCACCAAGCAATTTCCTATACTTTGATTATCCGCTCGGAATGTGCGCGCAGACTGAGGCTGGATGTAAGTGCGGCGAGGGATGCACTTGTGTTGGCTGCATCACGCACGGAGGGCATGATGGTGTAGAGTTGGAAGCCCCTGTACAGGCGCCAGAGTGGGAAGCGTGGGAGATAGAAGAAGGCACCTGAAGATGAAGACATGGAAGCAGGGTTAAAAATATTCTGCTAATAACGATATCGTATGGTGAATTTTTCAATAGAGTACGAAGGTCGTTTATCTCCGCTACTTTATATCCATCTCCTTTTTTCTTTCCTTTTTTCTTTCTTTTTGGAGGGGATTTTTTCTCTCATGCGTTTTAGCATACTTTTTACGTTGGATTCGGGGCTCAGGAGTCAGACTACGGGTAATTTTTTTTCTCTCTTCTTTTAAAAGTACTTTTGTACAGAAACAACGGAGATATCTGCGCCTATCCCATTTTAGGCTTCGGGATTAAGTAGACGAGGTATTCCTTCCTGGTAGATTATTAAGGAGGCACTTTATGTGTTATGATGTGTACTTATGACGGGACGATGATTGGTATACCCCCTGTATATAAGAAGACCATGCAGCGGCTGCCAGAGGAATCTGATGCTGTGGAGAAACGAGCATGTGCAGAGAGAGAGAATCACCAAATATCACTCGATAGTGTTTCCTCAGATCTGCAGCCCTGCTATAGCCAACCCTGCATGCGGCACTAGCACTGCCGAGAGCGGAGTGGCGGGGGGATGGGGAGTGGAGTGGCGGGGGGATGGGGAGTGGAGTGGAGGGGAGGGGTCGGAGTGGTGGTGGTTGGGGGTGGAGTGGTTGTGGGTGGAGTGGTTGTGGTGGGACCTAACCAGGATTGTGTGTATGATATCACCACCAAGAGTTCGCACATGCACTTACCCCACTGTGCTTTGCAGCCTCACTAATTACCCACACTACATGTAACTAGAGTAGTAGTACACCAACAAACAACAACGACACAAAGGCCACCGTGAGGACACAACTCTCTAGATACCCAAAGTAGAGAGAGAGAGAGAACACTCCGTCTCATATACTCCCACCAATCATCATATGCTCTCGCGCCTCTCCATAGTCTCAAACCATCTCAAGCATATTCACAGAGGGATGTCTATCTCCGCAGATCCCTTCAAGCGGCCAATCCACACGGCCGCCTGTCTAATCATTGGCGACGAAGTTCTCAACGGAAAGGTATGCACTCCGTCTACAGGCCCCTTCCTCCCCGGGCGGGGGGCATCCTAGAGACAATTAATAACAATTGCCCTCCGCACGCACAACAACAGACAGTCGACACCAACTCCCCCTACTTTTCCCGCTTCTGCTTCGACCTCGGCATCGAGCTCAAGCGCATCGAGGTCATCTCCGATGACCAAGACCAGATCATCGAGGCGGCCCGCCGCATGAGCGCAAACTACGACTTTGTCGTCACCTCCGGCGGCATCGGCCCCACGTACCCTCACCCCTCCCCCCTCCCCCCTCCCCCCTCTCTACCCCGTCATACTAACAACAACAGCCACGACGACATAACCTACTCGTCCCTCGCGGCCGCCTTCGGGCTCCCCCTGCGCCTCCACGACGAGACCTTCCGCCGCATGCGCCTCCTCTCCAAGCACAAAGTCCCCTTCGACTGGGACACGCCGTCGCCGACACGGACGGCGCGCCTGCGCATGGCGGAGCTGCCGGCCGGCGACAATGTGCGCGTCGTGTATGTGAGCGACGACACGTGGGTGCCTGTCGCTATTATCAACTACAACGTGCATGTGCTGCCGGGGGTGCCGAGCATCTTTGTGAGCCAGCTGGAGGGCATGAGGAAGCTGTTTGAGGAGGAGAAGAGGGTCGAGGGGAAGAAGCTCGTGA
The DNA here is from genome assembly GCF_020137385.1 of Morchella sextelata. NCBI lineage: Eukaryota > Fungi > Ascomycota > Pezizomycetes > Pezizales > Morchellaceae > Morchella > Morchella sextelata. Next base: position 43,600 of record NW_025408649.1, on the reverse strand, counting down.
GGGTGCTGATTAGTACGGCGCTGCCGGAGAGTGAGGTTGCTGAGTACTTGACGGAGCTGCAGGAGAAGGTGGGGGCGAGGGGGGTCAAGGTGGGGAGTTATCCGAGGTAGGTTTTTTCTGGGGTGTGTATGTTTGGGTTTGGGGAGTGCTGACGGTGGTGGTGGGTGTGGTAGGTGGGGGAAGGACCATAATACGGTTACCCTGGTTGGAAAAGACGAGGCCTATATCGAGAGCCTGGTCAAGGAGGTGGAAGAGGGCGTTAAAGGCACCAGAATCACCGTCGAGGGCGAAGACGAGCCGGAGGAGCCTAAAGAGGAGATCAAGGATGGGAACACAGAGCAGGCAAAGGCCGCCGATGCCAAAGACGCCGAGTCAAAGTAGATTAGCACAGTGTGCGGGGGTGGACAGGTACATACTAACTATACACATTTCGAAGCCCGCAGCGCCTCTACGGAGGGTTTTATGATACTCTGCGGGTATATCGATCGCGTTGATTGCTGTAAGATAGTTTCTATAGACGGCAGTACATGTAGTTACCACCGATTCAGTTAAGTTGACGTCACACGCGATAGTCAAGTTCATGGTCCATCACTCGGGGCTGGTTATCTTATCAATCGTGATTATTGCTGTGCTGATCAGTAGCAATCAGTAGCATTCGCTCGAACCACATTCACTACAACTAAACACGACCATCTGTATTCCCGTGCACCGCTAACTGCATGAATGTGTACTTTGGTGTGGTGAATTCCTAACTTCAAATCCCTTCATTATAAACAATTAACTACTTTTCACAACATAAACATCTAAAAGCTACCAGTAAAGGCTATATACCCATCACATCATCTACTAGATGCTACATCTACAACGCAAACATAGCAGCCAGCACCATCGCCGCACCAAGAAGCACACTCCTCTCCACACCGACACTTGCAGCCGCACCCTCAAACTCCGCTAACGGCGTCGACGCCGCACCAGGTGTAGTTGTCGCGTTTCCGGAGCCAGAGCCAGAGCCGGAGCCTGAGCCTGAGCCTGAGCCTGAGCCTGAGCCAGAGCCAGTACCAGTGGTACCATTTCCAGCCGCGGCACCGCACTTGATCAGGTTCGTCGGCTTGGGCTTGCTCGGCTCCCACAGAAGGATGTCCTCAAGCCTCTTTGCGAACGTGACATTGCTCATGGTGAGGTCGACCCAGTTCTGCTTTCCGGCCGGCACGGCGCTGTCGTTCCATGTGCTTGTTCCGTTGGGCAGGATTGTGACGGCACCGCCGGTCTTGTTGTAGTGGTAGACGTCGTCGAGGCCGCGGATGGCATAGTAGATTGCCGCAGCTGCAGTCAATGTTAGTATATCTATCTCTCATAGAGTAAGTTAAAACAGGAAGAGGGTATAGACTTACGATCCCAAGACCCATCATCCTTTCCAGCACCAATGGTCGCATTCCACACAAACGCAATCGGGTTCGTGTCCGGGCTCAGCTCCGTCGCCAGCTTCGCGCCCATCCTGATGTTCCTGCCGACATAGCCGGGCACGAACGTCAGCATCTTTGGCCAGCTGTTGAGCACATGTGCGGCAAAGGTGACATTGTGGTGCGACAGATTGTACGATCTCGGCGCCGACGCATCGGCCTGGACGACGAGCTCGACAACCTTCTTCTTGATGAGCTCCCAGCCGGTGAGGCCGGAGATCGAGTCAGCGGGCGAGTCGACGAGGCGATAGAGGACGTCGAAGAAACCGATGACGGCAATGGTGACGCTGTTATCGTCGGCGGAGGCAAGGAGCTTGCGGTAGAGAAGGACCGGGTCCGTGGTGTTGGAGCCGTCTTTGATGTCCTCGGGCCATTTTTGGCCCAGGGTTTGGACCCAGCCGCCGTAGCGGGTGTAGTCAGGGTCGTAGGTCTAGGGGGAAGTTGTTAGCTTTTGATAGCGACGGGAGTGTATGCGGTTTGTGTGTGTGTGTGGGGGGGGGGGGGGGGGTCTTACGGTGTTATCGAGCGGCTTTTGGATGGCTACTTCTATGTCCGGGTGCCCGTAGAAGGTGTCGACGGCGTCAATGGCCGGAGGAGCATACCGGGAACGGATGCTCGACACAACACCAAGGATCTCAGTCTCGCCCCAGGTCTCAAAGGCGTTTGCAATGGCGAGTGCGTTCACATCGTCGGGCTACAGCACGGCAATGTCAGTACAATTGCTAGCAATGATATATAACGCAGGAAGGGAGGTTGTTACCAAGTTCCAGAAATCAGTGTCAATGATAATCTTCTTCTTCGTGCAAGTGTTGCTGGAAGTAGCGGCCAACGCCCCAACAGCGCTGGCAAGAAGGAGAGTAGGAAGAACAACCTTCATGTCTGAGATTTACTGGTAAAATATATGTGGGTTAAGATATAACGACCGACCGACGACTGAGCCTGAGAAATACAGCGGCCGACATCTCTGGTATTTGTAGTCTTCTCCGTATCTCCTTCACCACGTAGAAAGCGCTGTTGTGTTTTACTTGCACCATTGCCTTTCCGCAGGTGGTAATGACACCCGGGTCATCTCAGGTGCAGGTTGGTGGGTTCTAGAGTCCCCTTTGGTAAGAACGGCCGTGAAGTGCCGATAAGTCTCAAGTACCTTACAGACTACCACTGAGACATGTTGATAAAATATGGATAGAGTTGATCCCCACAAGGGGTAGTAGAGCATCAACCTACATACCCAGATCTACTCTACCCCTCCGCGATGCATGAGTATTTAGGCACCCCCGGTACTCGCCTCAGTTGAGCGAATCTCGGCTTCATTCTTACAGGTTAAATTTCAGCTGAACTTTTGTCATGCCGAGCCTGCTAACAGTGCAGCTTACGGGCGTATTTAGAGTGGTTAGGGTATGCACCTTTTGATACCTACTCTACAGACACGGGAGAAGAAATGTCAAGTCAAGCGATTGGTGCCTTAGACATTGTCAATGTGTGGCGGCTGACCTGTTAAGCTTCTATAAGATTCACAGTAAGAACGACCGTGCGAGTAGGGTTTAATGGATAACAGTGTGATCCGGATCCAGTTACCACACAAGTTGGCCGATTGGGCATAGCCCTGCACCACTTAGCGAAGAGGAGAACGCACAGGGCCGAGCTGAAGTTTTACTGTTACTCTTGCTCCAACTGATACTCAATCACCACCACACCGGCTATATCAAAATCAGCTACTCTACGCTGGAACAGGGTTGAAGTCTAGTTAGCGGAGGTCGGTTGTTGTTGTCAGGGACTAGGTTTTCAGGGTCCAAGGCCCAGGGCTCCTTCCTTGGCAAGACATCAGATACACAGGAATCAGGTGGCTGCCCTACTATTCCGTCCCGTTTGGAACGTGTCTGTGAAGATTTCTTTTGGTTTTGCCTGTGTTCAGAAGTCTCTCATCGCCTCAGCCATATATCCCTTCAATTTACTCTCCATCATCAAACAAAGCCTCTGTGGAAATATGTCTTCTCAGCCATCCGCGTTGCAATTGCTCGGGCGCTCTCGGTCTCACTCTAATGACCAACAGATATTCCTAAGCTCTCCGGCGATTCTGGTCGCCGACAAATCGGAATGTAGTGTAGATCTATTTCGAACCTGCATATATGCAGCGTGAATAACGCAATGCCCGCCAAGCGCTTGTACTACAATGGATTGTAGTTAGTTTAGTTATCTGCGAATCGCGAGAAAGAAACATTCAGCTTGGTGAGTGCTTTCAGGCATATGTTAGTGATGAGGACAGAATACTGACAGTTCTCAACTCCTAGTTCAACCACTTTACCACTTGTCGTCTCCTTCGGGTACACATATGGCGGGACCTGTGTTGAGCAATGTTCTCCACAAAAGTGCTGCCGCATGTAGTCCCTAGCTAAGTAGCTCTTCCCCACGAGAAAACTCTCCGGACTTTGTCTAGAGCCTTGAGACTTGATCGACAATTGCACAAACTCCATGCACATGTAGTTACGCGTGCTCATCATGTACCACGGCGGCGTGGTATACCACCGGCACAATCTCCCGACGAATGATGCATGGGGTAAGGTTTATGATTTTCCGAGTTGTTTATAGGGGAGAACCAATAAATATATTTATCGAAGGACTGAAGCGAATAATATAATGGCCTGAGCGAGGAGGAACAAGTGTGTCTTGTAGTGACAGAGAAAGAACATGTGGTCTATGGAAAAGTACAACAAGTATAATAGAACTCCTAAGAACCACATATATATAAGGCAACTGATGACATCAATTGATATCCACAGTAAGTAAGCAATTCATGACCAAAACAGAAATTAAGTTGTATTGATATACAAACCCCACTCAAGTACCCTGTCCGCCTGAAGTACATATTTACTCCCCAGGCGATGAATTAAGGCAGGGATTGACTCCAAACACCATGTAAAGCAAGGTAGCGGCCTTGGGAAGCACAGCGTAGTAATTAATAGACAATCACAAAGAGGCTAAGCACATCGAACAAGACTTGGGTACCCGTTAATTGCAGCTACTTGATCTCTTTCGGCTCCAAATCTATGGTCATGAAGTCGCCCGGCCTCGTGGACCACACCGTTAATGCCCGCACTCACCATTATCGATACTTCTGCAGCATACTTTTACCCTGATGCTTCTATTGAAGCGTTTTTACATTCTAAACGCTAGCATCCATTACTATGATTATAATGGTATATAATAGGCAGCGGGTAGAATCTCTTTATTTCCACCGATGGGACACTGATAACGGGGAATATATCGGCTAGGATGAAAGTTATACTATTTAGGGTGCGTGTATTTTTATACTTTTCTACAGACACCGCATGCAAAGTCCACGAACGTATGCCGTGGATTTTTGGATGCCACAACTTACTATTGTTACTACATTAGGCCAAGGACACGAGTGGTTTACGGTATAATATAGTCAACTACCACAAAATCTGAGGTGTTTGTTACCAAACGGCAGGGATATAGGCCAATCAGAGTCAGTCTTTGAACGTCAATCTGCAAGTTATAGTGTAGAACAATACCCCTCTCAGACTTGAGGCAGCCCCCATGACCCTTTAACGACGGCTTCTTAAGCTTGCAGTTCACTATACTGGTGCATCTTAGTCTCACTTGTTGTAGATTTAGCCCGCCATGAACTAAGTCTTCCGGCCAGTGTAAGGTTTAGCCACCTATCAAAACAGCACATTTCTCCGAAATACATGTATTCTGCACCTACATCAACCCTCGTTAAGCATATTTTGAAGCTTAACTGGCGTGATAGACCAGACCCTCGTTTGTCCAGCCAATCACTCCTTGCGCAACACGAGTCTATAAACAGCGGCGGTTTGAAACCTTACCACAACCAATGATAACCTAAACAGGTTTTTCTTGTCACGCGTGACGCCATGTGCACTTGGTTGAAGTATACGATGGAAAAGTGCAAGTTCAGCACTAATTATAGTACTTCATCTGTGGTACAACGGTGCAATACGATGCAAATGATCCACGATTTAGAGTTTTGAAAATAGAAGTTCTGCTATAGATCTAATGCCTCGATGATTGCTACGTCGTATACGGTTTCTATATAGCCTCCGCGACCTACTTGCCAAACATCAGTGCCAGCTTCACCGTATTCACAACCTACAATACTCAGCAAAAATGCAGCTTCCACAGCTCCTGTTTGTCCTGTCGCTCCTACTTCTTGGCACCAATGCTCTAAACCGGACCTTCTCTCTCACAGCCATCAACCCATCCTACCCCGCATCCACAACAAGCCCGTAATCCGCTCGTACCCCACCGATCCCTCCGTCGTCGGTGTAAGCTTCTCCCCCCCGTATGCCTCCCCGCTCAAAGCGTTCATCCACAACAACAAGCTCTACCGGTACTGTAACACCTCGCCCACCGGCGTCTGCATCGGCTACTTTCAAAAGAACCACGGCGGCGCAACGATGGGACTCCGGCTGCAGTTTTGGAGCCACGAAAATTTTCCTGCTAGCAGTCCGTGCTGCTCCGTGGAGGGTAGCTGGAGTATACAGGTGATAAATGGGATGGGGTATTTGTTGAGTAGTGGGTCTGATACGTATCAGATGTGTGAGTATGCGGGGGGGTATTCGGTGAGTACTTGATTGGCTGTCAATTTCGGGTTGGAAATTTTGCTGACTGAGTTGGGGTAGATTGAGTCGGGTAGTCCGGGAGCATGTGTTTATGGGACAAAGATTGAAGCCCTTTATGACTTTTGATGAGAATACAGGCTCTAGTAGGATCTACAGGTATTGATTTGCAAATTTCGAAAAAAGCGATGCTATGAAAATGGCCGAGAGTGTACTTATTATTTTATCTAACGAATTTCCTAACTCTTATATACACATATATAGCAAATATATGAAACCATGATATATAGTACTGATTGCCATCTCGTACGCAAGGAATATCATAGCATTGTAAATGTAAAACTATAACAGTGGTTAATAACGACGGATTAAGTTAATATCCGTTAGACAGCCTTTTCTTGCGGGATCTTATGTTGAGTCCGATGTAATCATGAGAGGTCACTCGATGTTCTCTCTGTTTCATCTGTGATTCCGTAAGGTCCCGATGAGGAGCTACCGTTACAGCGCAGGCATACAAGTCTAATGGTACCCTTATACCAAAGTGACAGCTGGTGTAGTGCCTAAAAGAAAGTGTGTAGAAGAACAAGGGAAACTAGCCCAACGGCGGAAGCGAGCAGCGGCAAAGGACGGGGGAGACAACCGAGCCACTTGAGTCGAAGAAATCCAGTGGACTATGAGATACACCCTTTAAACCCCTTGAACAGAACCAAGAGATCAACGGGGATAGAATGCTTTCACATAGGTGCCAAACAGGGTGGGCGGAGGAGTAGAGGCAATTAATATTGATCATTCACCCGCTCTTGCCCAAGGCGAGAGAGTTACGTGCCCGAAGAGGGGAGTAGAGAGATACTTGTGGATGGGGCTTTACCTTAGGTCTCTAGAAACAATAGATAAGGGATAGGATGAAATTCGAAGACGAGTAGGGCGAGGAGAGTGGGGATGGAAAGAGTAAGATACTTGTAAGAGCGTTGTACATAGGAGAACCCGAGTGGAGTGCTAGCACCGTAGACGGAAGCATCAAGCCTTGTGCGTGCGAACACACCTATCGCTGGCCGTAGGGCAAGCCACTCGCGCTCACCAAACTAGAGCACTACCACATGCGCTCATGTGGACCATCACCAACCCCCGCAGATATCTTGATTACAAAGAAACCCGTTCCACGCGTCTAGGTGAGCGGGCGCCGGTATCGTCATAGACTACGGTCTGCATACGATTAATGAATTAAACAAGAAAAAACAAGGGGCAGGCGCCGGTAGCCCACGTGTCAGGCCGAGTGATTTACTATGATTACGCCTAGTCCGCCTCCAGCCAGGTTACCGACCGCGCATGTCATGTGGGAGGCCGGCCACAAAGTATCGCTCATCCTGCCGTGGAGCGCTGTGGAAGGTAGCTAGCTCAGCTATTATGGATGGACTACGTGACTTGCCTCTGTAAAGCCAGGTAATTGCCATTGATAACACTCTCACGGTGTTGACCGGCACTAACTAAAGCGCCGGAATTACGACTTACGAGCCAATTCCTCTTACTAGAAACATTTACACGCTCTTGGTAAGAACGAATGAGTAGGGCATGCATGAGGATGAGAGGAGAACCGGTGAGGGTATGGTAATCTACTAGTTTAGGGGTACAGTAATCTCTCGCTATAAGGATACGATCGGGATCGCAATTTTGCATCCTTATAGGGAGTTGTCGCTATAGAAAGCTAAGGATTAGGTGTTGAGAAGGTTAACGGGACCCTTATAGCTCACGTTAGTCTCTCAGTCAAGCCGGCGAAAGCGGGAGCAACGCATCTCCGTGAAGAGAGCGCGATTAGAGGAGAAGTAGCTGAGGAGGTAATCCTCCGACCCCCCCGACCCGAATCCATAAAACTGGTGGGGTGGCGGTGCTTCATGAATTATCACTCTACTATCGGGGTGTAAGAAACGCACGACGCGGGTGAAAAGCTGATGACGGAGCACCACAAGGCAGTAAAGCTCAAATCGAGATAAGTAGAAATACAGAGAGAAGCACCCCCGCTTTTGTGGAAGTGCGCCCCTCCGTCCCTAAAAACAGGAACACGAGAAGAAACTCCCTTCACCCCCTCGCTAATAAGCCGGAATCGAAAGCCCATGCTGCGACGCACTCCCCGGGACCTACATTAGTGGGAAGAAAAGCGTACATTCCCACAATACAGACAGCGAAGGAGGGCAACCTCTATATATAAAAGAGTCTGCCCCTTGCTCACAACCAGAACATGAGACGAAATCGCTCGTCAGTTAAGCCAACAGAGAACGAGAATGTATAGAAATACGGGTGTCTCCCCATGGGTAAGACCTGAAGACTTCTTTACCTGTGCGGTACAGGGGTTTCAATTCCCTGACCCAGGTGCGGTATCTTAATGTGATATATATCGATGGGGATTGATTAGTTAGGGTTACTTGCATAAAGTCTCTATTCCTTCGGATTGTTGAACAAATTACAGTAATGGACTACTAGATAGCGAAAATAATAATTATAATACTCCCTTGTCTAGTCCCGGTGATGGACTACGATAGCGCCGTAATGGAAACAATTTTACGTAGGAATATTTCCCCTGGAGCTTACTGTTTTCTTGGTGGATTATATGTATATGTATATGGAATATTGGATGACGAGAATCGACGAAAAACGCTGCCTATGAGTGCACTCCTTTGCCCACGAATCTCATTGAAGATCTTTCTTATCAATCTAATCGTCGTGGTAGTAATCGACAGTATTTAGTGGGAAAGATATCTTAGAACCCACTCAAGCGCCCGGTCTGTCAACAGTACATGTACTACATGTAGTTCCGGTAGCATACATATGTATACATGTAGTTAAATAATCGAATCCTCTCGGGGCCTGTTTTTTTTTTTTTCTTTTTCTTTTTATTTATCCTTTTAGCTGCGGGAATATATAAATCATAAATCGGACTCCCCGTAAGAAATATATTCCTCGGCCAGAAGTACTTTTTTTTAAAACTTACATCCTCTCGAGCTTTTTGTGTTCTCCTAAGCCCTCCTTGTGGGTTAGGTGTAATGTATCGACGATCTCTCTGGCTCCATAATGGTATGTAGCTTGCACCATGTTAGCTTCTCGCTTGATACTTGCTTATTATATGCATCTGTAGTGTACCCAGGGTGTTGGAAAGTGGCCAAATTACCCCAAATACATGTACCTATATTTTGGCACAACGCAAAACGTTCCCTAAATTCAAACTTCAAGTGTAGGACATCTCTGTAATGCCTAAGAATACATTTAGTGTTATTTGAATGTGGAGTAACCATTCTTCAGGCAAGAGGTCACTATTAGATAGCCAAAACCAGTAGTAAAAACTCAAAAAGTATCGATGACAGACCCTCCCACCCGTTTTTCATTATGAAAGGAATCCGCACACTTAAATTGACCTCAAGATAGACTTGTGTGAAGATTACTTCTCTCATGGTTGAGATATCACCAAATGCATCATTTTCCGACATCCTGGGTACATGTATGTAGTTTCACCCTTACCCCCAATGAGCTTAAGCTTGTCTTCAATCAATGGTCAGGCCGGGAGTAGGGTTAGGTTTTAGCGAAACACTTTAAACTTAAAGTCTACTATGTACTGGAATATCATCATCCGTTGATTGTTGCAGTCTGATTGGTTGACAGCGACAGGGGTGTTTTGTAAGCACGACACATCAAATTCTGTTTCTTTGGTGCGGTTACCCTACCTGATTTGGTGCGGTTACCCTACCTGATTCGGTGCGGTTACCCTACCTGATTCGGTGCGGTTACCCTACCTGATTTGGTGCGGTTACCCTACCTGATTTGGTGCGGTTACCCTACCTGATTCGGTGCGGTTACCCTGCCTGCAGTCAGCGCGCGCGCGCGCTGCGAAAATTGAGGTGTCGCGCCGGTTGCACCGGTTGCGGAGTTGCGGAAATGCACCAAAAAAAACCCGTTTTCGACCCTGAAAATAACCCCCGGTGCGTCAAGTGGCCGGAACCCCCCTATTTTGCACCGGTGGGTCTATGGGAGCTGGGTGATAACACACACAACTCCTTGGGACCGGACTCTTTGCCAAAAATTCAATCTACTGAATAAAATCTACTGAACAAAATCTACTGAATAAAATCTACTGAATAAAATTCTATCACCACTCTAACAATCAATATATTTGATTAAATTATCTGCTCTCTAGCAAAACAAATTCTATAAAATACCGTTCCATAGTGTTATCACCCAGCTCTCTCGACAACATGTCGACGATTAAATGCACAAACTGCAAATGTTATAAGGATATCGTGGATTATGATCTCGATAGGAATGGCCGGCACCGTAAATCATGTCGACCATGTTTGGTGAGTTTCCAAATTACTCAATTATTTGAGTTCTACTGATTCTGATCTTTAATAAGGCTCGCTTGCGTGAATATACACGTCGTCGAGCAGAAGCCAGACGGCGACAAATTGCGAACAATGAAGAGGTGAGTTGGCGAATCGTTTTGAATACCATTACTTGGGGCTATTATTCTAATAGATACTATGGCGGCCATCTCGGCCGCCAATTCAACCTGCGGTACCATTAGCATTCCAATCGTCACGGGCCCGTTGGACGCCATTGGAGTTGGGTAGAATGACAGTGATTTGTCCTTCATGTCAAGCTTTACATTGGCTAAGCGAGCGCGTGCAAGGGAGCCAATCACGTTACCGCGGTTTGAAAATTGTTGCAAGAAAGGCGATGTTCAATTGCCGGCATTGGAACAAGCCCCCGAGTACCTACGGTACCTCCTCGAATCAACTGATACAATTGCTAGACAGTTCCGTAGCCGCATTAGGGAGTACAACTCCGCTTTGACCTTTACTTCCGTTAAATATACCTCAGATGAACGCATCGACCGTCAAGCTGGGGGGGTTACATGCTTCCAAATCCATGGCGAGCTATACCACCTTCAGGGGCCCCTGACTGCAGCAGCAAACGATACGCCCGCTTTTGCTCAGTTATATTTCTATGACCCACTCTATGCTGCACAAATGATGCAGCAGGGACATCCAACTCTAGATATTGCGGTTTTGGAACGGTTGACACAAGAGATACACACAGTCAATCCATTTATTCCATTATACAAGACAGCGAAGGAAAGATTGGAAGCTGCATCCTCACAAGATGGAGATGTACGTGTCTTACTTAATCCGCAATTGCGGTTGATAGTGGAGAGTGGAGCGGACAAGCGGAGACACAATTTGCCTACAAGCAATGAAGTCGCTGCGATTATCCCGGATGAATATGGTGAAGCAGGATTCCGGGATATTGTCTTAGCACATAGAAATCCAGATGCCAATAGGCAGTTTAGTATAATTGATCCTAATCATGCCGCTTATATGCCCTTACATTATGTTCTGCTATTTCCAAATGGTGAAAGGGGTTGGCATTGGGGCTTACGGCTGCGGGATGAGTTGAACCGACGGAAGAATTTAAGGTTACAGCAACGCGAATTTTACAGGTTAGTTATAAACACCAATGGCTCAAAGACTTTTTGATATGGCTAACTTTTTGATTACTATACATGGTGTGCAGGTACCGACTGCATACCAGGACGACTGAACCCATGACTTTGTTCCTCTCGCAACGCCTATTTCAGCAGTATTTGGTAGATGCTTGGGCTGTTTGTGATCAGAATAAGTTGAATTGGCTTCGACTGAATCAGGCAAATATTCGGGCTGATCTGTACAATGGGTTGGCGGATAATATGCGGCAAGAGGACTTCAACCCGGAACAAACCGGGAAGCGTATCATTCTACCACGAAGCTATACAGGAGGCGACCGATACATGCTGCAGTTGTTCCAGGATTCCATGGCTATAGTCCGTCATTTTGGGCGTCCCTCACTATTTGTTACCTTTACCGCGAATCCAAAGTGGGAAGAGATTACTGCGGAGTTACTACCGGGGCAAACTGCTGTTGATAGGCCAGATTTAGTTGCAAGGGTGTTCCATCTCAAGCAACAACAACTCCTCCAAGAAATTAAGCGTAAACACATCTTTGGTCGCTATCTTGGGTCTGTATGGACCATTGAGTACCAGAAGAGAGGGCTGCCACACATGCATCTACTGATATTCCTTCATCAGGATGATCGCTTTCTGACAGCAGAGAGGATCGACGAAATTGTGTGTGCAGAGTTACCGGACCCCGCGACTGATCCTACGGGGGAACTAAATGCAATCATTAGAAGTTGTATGGTACACGGTCCATGTGGAGAGGCCAATATGCGATCGCCCTGCATGGCTTCAAAGGAGAATGGGGGACCAACTGCATGTTCGAAACGGTACCCTAAGGCCTATCAATCAGAGACAGTTGTACAGGAGGATGGCTATCCACTGTATAGAAGACGTAATGATGGCAGAACCTTTTCAGTGGCAGTAAGGGGCTCAGGGTTTAATCAAGAGTATCAGATGGACAACAGATGGGTGGTTCCATATAATCCTTATCTTTCTTTACGGTATAAAGCTCATATCAATGTCGAGATCTGTGGTTCTATCCACGCGATAAAATATATACACAAATATATATATAAAGGTTCAGATCGAACAACACTTCAAGTAGGGAGTGATTCGGATGAAATTACTAGATACCTCCAAGGGCGTTATATAGGACCCACTGAGGCTGTATGGCGTTTGTTCGAATACGGGATGCATGAAGAATACCCGTCAGTCATTCACTTGGCTGTTCACTTGCCTGGCGAGCAACTGGTATACTATGGGGATAACTCTAACCGGGAGGAGTTGATACAGAGGATGCAAAACTCGAGAACTACACTGATAGCTTATTTTGAGTACAATACAGAGCACGAGGATGGTACCCAGTATCTCTATCAAGATTTCCCGGTGTACTTTACCTATGACGCTAAATCGCGGAAGTGGGCATCCAGGAAGAAAGGTTTGGCTATTGGACGTATGTGGCATTGCAATCCTATGATGGGGGAGAAATACTATATGCGTTTACTGTTAACCGTGATCCCTGGCGCAAGATCTTTTGATCATCTGAAAACTGTCAATCATGTGCTGTTTCCTACATTCAAGGCTGCATGCATTGCCCTTGGCTTATTGGACGATGATCAAGAGTGGGTGCAGTGCTTTACTGAAGCAAGCTTATTCTCGAGCGGATATTCCCTCCGTACACTCTTCACTAATGCCTTACTATTTGGCAACGTGACTGAACCTTTACAATTATGGGATAGATTCAAGTCAAATATCTGCGATGACTTGCCCCGAGCTATGGAAAGAAACACAGGTCTCATTATCCCCCCTGAGCTTCCGGATGCCCACCTGGACTATGGCCTCTACCTGATATCACAGATTCTTGCCGACTCCAATAGAACGCTTAACGACTTTGGATTGCCCCTCTATACAGTGGATTGGAATCGAACAGGTGGGAACGAGATGATTGCATCAGAACTACGATATGATGTGGTTGCGGAAGCGGCAAGTCTACAGTTGAGGATCTCACAACTCAATTCAGATCAGTTGGAATGCTTTAATACTATTACACACAGTATTGAAGAAGCTGTGTCAGCCCTATTCTTCATTCAAGGACCCGCAGGTACTGGAAAAACATTCCTATACAATGTCATCTGTAACCATTTCCGCTCCCAAGGTAAGATTGTGCTTTGTGTTGCCTCTTCTGGCATTGCGGCACAGTTGCTCCCTGGAGGCAGAACATCCCATTCCAGATTCAAAATTCCGATTGCTATCCATGAGGGCTCAACATGTGACATCAAACGGGGCAGTCTGTTGGCCGGTTTAATTCAAAAGACCGCGCTGATCATCTGGGATGAGGTACCTATGCAGAATAAGTATTGCTTCGAAGCGGTTAGCCGGACCCTGAATGATATATGTAGTGTGAGTGATGATTGCCTGTTTGGAAATATTCCGGTCGTACTCGGAGGGGATTTTGCACAGATTTTACCAGTTGTGCAACGCGGTAATAGGGCTCAGATAGTGCAGGCATGCCTACAACGGTCTTCTTTATGGCAGCACTTCAAGATATTAAGACTCAAGATCAACATGAGGGTCCGCAATGGTGTTGAGAATGAGGCGTTTGCGGCTTGGCTTGGGCAGATGAGCCATGATTCCCGATGGTATGGTAGAATATCTCTACCACCATACATCCAGAGCTGTAAGACAATTGAGGACCTTTGTATGCATGTATTCCCGCGGCATATAATTGAATCTGCCCCAACAAATTACACCGCATTCTCGAAGCGGGCGATTCTGGCGATGAGAAACGATACAGTCGCTGAGTTCAATGATAGAGTTCTACAGCAAATTCAAGGCGAGGTGCACACGTACTATTCGGTAGACACTGTTGACAGCGGGAATTCAGAAGAGAATGCAAACCTGCTACCTCCAGAATATCTGCAGGGTCTCAATCCGTCTGGCCTCCCACCATCTATCATCAAACTAAAGGTGGGGGCGCCTATAATTCTACTCCGCAATCTATTTCCGAAGCAAGGTCTCTGCAATGGAACACAAATGACGGTAACTAAACTGGGTGTACGGTGTATCGAAGCCAAGATTCTGGGTGGTGAGTTTGATGGTGAGCCAAAGGTTATACCACGTATACAGCTTTCATCCACTGAGGGAGATCTACCTTTCACATTAATGAGGAGGCAGTTGCCTATTCGGCTATGCTTTGCGATGACCGTCAATAAATCGCAGGGTCAATCACTGGATGTTGTTGGGGTTGACTTGAGGTCTGATCCCTTCACTCACGGGCAGCTCTATGTAGCGCTCTCGAGAGTCACAGATGTAGCTGGCTTGATGGTGCTGCAACGAGATGAGACACCGCCTCAAACAGACAACATTGTATACCGTGAAGTGCTGCTGTAAAGAAGTAAGTCCCTTTAATCCATATTTTTATTGATACTGACTGTCGGTTAGGATATAAAGGATTTGTGCTGGAGCCAGTTGAAGGACTCGTATATGATTGGAGGAGTTAGATGGTGGATTTCTGAATAGATGGTATGTATATGCTGCGAGCTGACAGATTGGTATATTACACTAACAATTATTATAGGTTCTTGGTAAGGGAAGGGAAAGAGAGGTGGGTTACGGTATTGGGTGTAGGATGGGGGAATGGAAGAAGCCGGAGGACTGGGTATCGAATGGTAAGTATATATCTCAATAACGTACTCCATGGAACTGCTAACCAAACGTATAGGTAAAACAAATTCGGGAAGTGGTGGAAAGGATCAGGGCATGGAGGAAATAGGATAGAAGGATGGACTTGCAGGCGGGAAAAAGGGCTGGAAATGGCGAAGGAAACGGTGGGATACGGGATAGTGGAGGAAATGGGATGGCAGGTGGGAGGAAACTTGATAGAAAAGTGGAGGAAACGGGGAGGAATTGGAGTTGGATTAAAAGCGGTGGACTGTATTTAGTTAGCACTTTGTATTTCTTTAGCGTGTATGTTTCCTTACATTTACCTGTCTTATTCCCTGTCTTATTGTTGTTTTCTAGAGTGCTCTCTTTGTAATAGAAATATATAACACTGTTAAAAAAAACATATAATTAGTAGAAAAAAACTGCATCGAGTTACCCCGGTTATTTACCCCATTCCCCGACTATGATCGTGTGAATTTATTAATTTTGTCACAGACTGCCGGATGGAGTAAATAACCGGGGCATTACACTCTTGGATCGTTGACTGTTCCCAGCCTCCCCAAGCGGACAACCCTCTTCCCTATAAGAGACATAAATGTCGTATCACGGGGACCGTAGGCGATAGACTGTAGTGCCAAGGAATACAACCTAGGCAGTAACGTAGACGTGGACGTAGACGTAAAGGTATGCTTTGACTATGGACTATGGGTGGCTCTACCTGGTATGATAAACCGATTAGAGCCCTATGACGTAGTGCGGACAAGAATAGTATTCGTGGAATAAATACAGAGGTTGCGTAAAGAAGAAAGAGAAGAAGGAAAACAAACAAAAGCACTAAACAACGCCCCCTTATATATCCACCCATAATCCAACGATGACTAATACCTTCGCGTAACAGAAACCCAAAGAACATAACAGAAGTCCCCATTACAAATCCTAATTCCACTACACAATACCTCCTTCCTTTATCCCAGTTCATCACCTAGCCGAAATACATAGCTGCCGTTACAGACCACGCCCCCCTCTAAGGCCTACCTCCTGGTAGGCTTAGGCTTTCCTGGATACCGTTCGTGGAATCGTTTGACGATATCAGGTGAATGCTCAAGGTCCGATAGTGGTTGCCAGGAGGCTTCATCATATCCCATATACCGTACCAAATACTCAAATCTTCCTCTTCGTTTCCTCGAATCCAAGATATCTTCAACCTCCCACTCTTCCTGTCCTTCAGTTTCAACTGGAGGTGGAGGTAGTTGTTCCTGACCGGGCAAGGGATCATTGGCTGCGGGCGACAATAACGAAACGTGGAATACTGGATGTATTTTCATCGAACGAGGAAGTTCTAATTCATAGGTATAGGGATTGACCATTCGTTTAACGTTATACGGTCCAATACGTTTCCAGTCGAATTTCTTGGAAGGTCGTTTGGTTAGAATATGACGAGTCGATAGGAAAACCTTATCTCCTAAATGATATCGAGGAGCTGGAGTCCGATTCCTATTGGCTGATTCTTCTTGTATCCTTTGCGCTCGAAACATCTCTTCTTTTAGAAAATCTATTACATCCTTCATTTCCCTTGCAATATGATTCGCTTGATCCTCCGCCGTCGTTCGACCATGTTCCAAAGGGCCAAAAGTTATTCTTGGATTTCTTCCTGAATTGGCATAGAATGGGGAGACCTTTGTTGTTTCGGAGACATGATTGTTTGTTGCAAATTCAGCCATTGGTAACATTCGAGCCCAATCATCCTGTTGATAGGAAACATAGCTTCGGAGGTACTGTTCCATTACGGCATTAATTCTTTCCGTTTGTCCATCTGTTTGAGGGTGGAATGCGGTAGAGAATTTTGGTGATATTTCCAATCGATCACAAAGCGACCTCCAGAATTCTGCGACGAACTGTGTTCCTCGATCGGATACAATAGTATCTGGTAATCCGTGTAACTTCCAAACATTATCGATATATAGCCTCGCTACTTCCCTTGAATTTACCTCTTTAATCGTCGGTATTAAATGTCGCATCTTGGTTAATCTATCCACCACAACCAAGATTGCATTGTATCCATCGCTCTCAGGAAGATCAGTCACAAAATCCATCGAGACATCTGTCCAGGGTCCATTGGGAATCGGCATGGGGCGAAGTACTCCATAAGGTGCATTGTGTGATGCCTTGCTACGGGTGCACACATTGCAATTCCTAATATACTGATCGACAAACTTCCGCATCTGTGGCCAGTAATATTCTCGACTTAGGAGTTCCAGAGTCTTCGCTCTACCCGGATGTCCTGCAGATGGTTTGTCGTGGTATTCTTTTAAAAGCCTTAGTCGAAGGTCATCGTCGTCTGGTACATATAGCATGCCTCGATAAAGCAGCCGACCATTGTTATCTTCCATACATTCGGCAAGTGAGATTTTGTTTGAGTGGCGTATGCCATTCCGAAGCATATTGAGGACCTTATTTGGGAAACTATCCACTTGGTAAGCTTTTGAAAATAACTCCTCTACAGTGGACGCTCCTTCAGCGGATTCATTTGACAAAGAACCCGCGAACAAACTTAGCTTAGTATCCAAATTTTTTCGTTTCAGAATCACTTGACTCTGATGCGTCAACCGTTCATCCCCCTCTTTAGGTAGGTCACCTGACCTCCTAGTTAATGCATCTGGTTTTGTTCCTTGTTTTCCTGGCCGAAATTGTATAACGAAATCGAAACGTGAAAGAAATTCGGACCAACGGGCTTGCCGACGATTTAATAATTTTGTTGTCATAAAATACTCAAGATTCCGATGGTCGCTAAGAACTTCAATTGGAAATTGAGCTCCCTCCAGATGATGTCGCCATTCTTCGAAGCATCGTATAATTGCTAAAAGTTCTTTATCGTATATTTCGTAGTTACATTCTGCAGGAGAGTGTTTCTTTGAGAAGAAAGCGACTGGATGTAGGATTCCTTCGTTATCGCGTTGAGATAGGATTCCTGCTGAGACATAGTCGGACGCATCGGTTTCTATCACAATCTTTCGATCCGGATTAAAATGAGCTAGGATTGGCGCCGTTGTAAACATCTTTTTCAAAGTTTGAAATGCTTCCTCCCTTTCATCCGTCCAATCAAATTTAACATTCTTTTTCGTCAAGGCTGTAAGTGGAGCAACAATTTTCGAATATCCTAGAATGAATCGCCGATAGAAATTTGCAAATCCTAGAAATACTTGAACATCACGAAGGTTTGTTGGTGTGGTCCATTCCAAGACATCGATAACTTTCTTTGGGTCCATTCTATTCCCATTCGGAGTAAGGATTAAACCGAGATATTTCGTTTCTTGAACCATAAATTCACATTTTTCAGGTTTAAGGTGAACATGATTCTCATCAAGTACCTTTAAAATCTTTTGAATGTGTTCTTTATGTTCTGATAGAGTTTCGGAATAGATAAGGATATCGTCTAAGTATGCCGTTACGAATTGATCGAGGTAGGGACGTAGAATATCATTGATCCAATGTTGAAATGTAGCAGGGGCATTAGCTAATCCAAATGGCATTACTGTATATTCGAAATGTCCATATCGAGTCCGAAATGCCGTTTTCCATTCATCTCCCTCCGCTATCCTGATTTGATTATATCCCCAGCGTAAATCCAACTTTGTATAGTATTTTGCTCTTGACAACTTAGCTAGGGTTTCCTTTAACAATGGTAACGGATATCGATTTTTGATTGTAATCGCATTTAGACCTCGATAGTCAACACAAAGTCGAAGAGTTCCATCGTTTTTCTTTACGAACAATATAGGTGCTCCCGCTGGTGATTCACTGGCTCGGATGAATCCTTTAGGTAAATTTTCATCAAGATATTCCCGTAGTGCTTTCAGTTCAATTTGAGACAATCCATATATAGGTCCATATGGTGGTCGTTTACCTTCTTCCAGTACTATCTCGATGTCATGGGATGGTCGATGTGGTGGGAGAATTGAAGCATCGTATTCTTTAAACATATGGAGACGATGGTAAAACTCTTTCGGTACTAATTGTTCAATGTTGACCGTAGATTTTTCAGTTGCTGAAACGATGACCGTATGGTGTTCCGGTAAGGGAATCGAGATGCCATGAACAATAACTGCAGTTCCACTGAGTGAACAGTATTGACAACAGCTTCGAGAGTCAAAAACAAGTAGATTTTCTTTTGGTCGAATCGTAACATCATGTCGTCGCATCCAAGGTATCCCCATCACAATCGGATAATGTCCTAACTTTGTTACAAAACATGGCGCAACTTCCCGATGACCATGAATGTCTAACGAGACATCGACAATGTGAGTAATTTTTCCTGACTTAATAGGCCTTCCATCTATAACGTCTACATGGCGAGGTATTTTGAGTGGGGTCATTGTAAGATTGTTGTGGCGTGCAAAAGATTCATCAATAAAAGCATATCCTGATGCTCCGGTATCAATAAGGGCGTAGGTAGGTATAAAAGAATTTTTATTCTGTGAAATCGAACAAGTTACTACAAGTTGATTTCCATCCATTTCCTCCTCTGATACCGAAAAACCAGAAATACACATCCTAGAAAAATCCTTAAATGGTCCCTGGGCTAAGCCACTTAGTGCAGGGACAAATCTTTTGCTGACTCGTTATCGCTTCCGTCATTTTCTTCCACTGTCAACGCCGCTCCTCTCATCACAGGCCTCCTTGGTTGATTTCCAGTTGCCCTCGCTTGGGGGCAATCTCTAACCATATGTCCAACACCTCCACAATAAAAACATCGGCCCTCAACTAAGCGGGCATTTCTTTCAGTAGGGGAGGGGCGACGACGCCCTCCAGATAGATCCATTGGTACATCACCTCCCGGGCGGGATGAGGGATGACTTTCAGTAACAGGTGCATTGGCGACTGGGGCGGCAGCGCGGGGAGCAGAAACAGGACTTGCTGGTGGAGGACGAGGGGCCGAAGTAGTAGTAGTAGTAGTCCAAGGTTTTTTACCTCCTCGCTTAGCTTCTGCCGCTCGGCGACGATTATCCAACCGTTGCAGAAGTGTCGCACAAGCATTTACCGTTGCAGGAGTGTCATGGTGTATCATTGATTCATCGAGTTCCGCATTAATACCTTCCATCAAAGCCTCAATCCGAGAGACTTCATCCATACCCGACTCAGCAGCATATCGTTGGAACTCAGCAAAATAATCGGCGAACGTTCGATTTCGTTGACGGATGTTCCTAAGATTCCTCCTAGCCGTACGCATCCGATCGGGATCCCCGAAAGCAGTATCCAAAATCTCATAAAATCGTAGCATAGAGGGTAAAGCAATACCTTCTTCGCCAACATATTGTAAAAACTGATTAGCGGCAACGCCTTCCAATCTACTGAATGCATAGGATAGTTTAGACTGTAGCGTAGGATAGCGATCGGCATTTCCCAATAGCTTAATCTTCATTTGTTGCTTAAATAGGTGTAACCTTTCTCGATCACGATCCCCCTTGAATACCTCAGGGTCTGGAAGCTTCTCCGACCGATAGGTAGTATCTGTAACGGGTGGTACTGGGGGTGCAGGTGGGACATTGTCTTCGTTGGGTGCTTGCACAGGGGCGACAGCCTCAACAGGAGCCTGTTGAGCTCGGGCAGCAGCAAGATCTTGCTCAAACCTTCTCCTCGCCCTCTCGGCCTCCGCTTCTACCTCCTGTAAATCCGTTGCATATTGAGCAAGACCATGTTGGCACTGTTGGAGGAGTGCATAGGCTTCAGTTCCAACAGTATCATCGACCTGTGGATGCGCTTTAAAAAGGGCTTGGAGACTATCGCTGAGTTGTTGATAATCAATAGATGCATGTTCCGACATTGTAAACTATGGTATTGTATTGGTTGGCGATAGAGGACGCAACCTACGTATCACGGGGACCGTAGGCGATAGACTGTAGTGCCAAGGAATACAACCTAGGCAGTAACGTAGACGTGGACGTAGACGTAAAGGTATGCTTTGACTATGGACTATGGGTGGCTCTACCTGGTATGATAAACCGATTAGAGCCCTATGACGTAGTGCGGACAAGAATAGTATTCGTGGAATAAATACAGAGGTTGCGTAAAGAAGAAAGAGAAGAAGGAAAACAAACAAAAGCACTAAACAACGCCCCCTTATATATCCACCCATAATCCAACGATGACTAATACCTTCGCGTAACAGAAACCCAAAGAACATAACAGAAGTCCCCATTACAAATCCTAATTCCACTACACAATACCTCCTTCCTTTATCCCAGTTCATCACCTAGCCGAAATACATAGCTGCCGTTACATGTCAACGTTATAGGGTTATCAATAACACATCCTCTAACTAACGTCTGAATTTCACAGCTCGCGCTCCCGCCATGAGTTGAACCCATAGCATTGATGACATGTATCAGATATTTACCACTAAGCTAAGTACCTTTGTTGCACCAGCAACTCTTTTGGACCCTAAATACCTTGCAAGTATTATTTTTTATTTTTTATTTTTTTTATTTTTTATTATTATTTTTTTTTTTTATATCTAATTTAATATAATATTTCCGCTGCCTAAATTGCGCACACAACTCGCGGTCGCGAGGTGGCCCACCCCTAGTAGCAATGTACTAGGCTGAGCTAGGGTATCACGATATCACATGACCTAGTCCGACCTGATTCTTGGCAGGGTTTAGTCAGATCATCGAGCCCATTCCAAATACCGACTCATGCACCAAAGCGCCAAACCTCGAGTTTAAGATTCACATATCATAAAGAATCTTAGGAACCTAGAGATCTCAGGAAATATGGGTAACGACGGAGGAAGGTAAGACTTACCATGTGCTTGTTGCCTTTGGGTTGGAAAGCGGGCTGACACTGCTACCTCTAAAGCATTCCTACACGTCGCGAGCTTGTCAAGTCCCCTACTCGCCGCGCCACCCACTCTCAACTCCGTGATTCCAATGCTCAAACTCAAGAATATCACTGGAGCACTTGCCCTCTCTCAAAGCGTCCACTCGCCTCCCCGGTTGTCTCCGACTCCTCGGGGCGTCTCTACAATAAAGATTCAATTCTAGAATGGCTCCTACGCGGAACAGAGGCATTTGGTGACGGTGAAGAGGTATTAGACGGGCGGGTAAAGAGTTTAAGAGATGTCCTAGAAATAAAATTCGACATTTCAAAGGAAGATGGTCAGGACAAGTGGGTTTGTCCAGTGTCGAGGAAAGGTCTCGTGGCTGGAGTCAGAGCGGTTTACCTGGTACCATGTGGGCATGCCTTTTTGGAGAGTGCGATCAAGGAGGTTAAGGGAAGTGAAGGCGTTTGTTTACAGGTTTATCTCCCCAGAATAATCATTCTATGCAAAACTAACCATGCCTGGTGAACTAGTGTGGCACAGCATACGAGGCAGATAATGTCATTCCTATTAACCCCGTGTTGGACGAAGATGCCCAAAGTTTGAGAAACCGAATCAAAGTTCTTTCGGAGAAGGGACTAGGACACACATTGAGAAGACTATCCGATGGGAAATCGAAGAAGCGAAAGAAGGAATCCAAAGAAGCCGAGAAGCTACTTAAGAAAGAAGAAACCGGTATAAAGAACGCCGCAACAGCCAGTTTAACAAGCAAAGTACTGGAGGATGAGAAAATGAAGAATAAACGCAGAAAAACAGAGATGAGCGACAACTTGAAGAGTCTTTTCAGTACAAAGGAGCAAGATGGTGCTTCGGGAAGGAATGATTTCATGAGTAGAGGGTATACTATACCAACGAAGCGATGAATACTCTCGATACATAACTATATGTGTATGCCTCTGAGTTGGCCTTTCGGGGTTTTAGGGTTGTTTTCGGCTTCTTAATCCTTTACCTGGGTACATACTCTACTTGTAATGATGGAAGATCAGTTGCGAACTGGTACACTAAACCACAGATCAATTTGCTTATGGTTGTATAATGTCATAACGTACTTGTAAATCATATATTATCAGTCATGTCTAGCTATCATTGTCAATATGCACTTATAGGGAGGCGCGTTACAGCCGAGAAGTGCAAAAAATAAGCCATAGATTTATAAGGACATTTTCGATATCCCATCGATCGTGCAATTGTAACTTTACCCTCCAGCGCGTTGGGTTTGCCCTTCGTTTCCCTAGTTTAAGTGACTGTATTTTGTGAATGCCCACTCTTGAGGATTGTGGGAAGTGCTACAGGAGACAGATGAATAGAACAGATTTTCGCTTCATTTGCACTCATCATTCACTTCTTGCCTGCCTGCCTGCCTGCCTGCCTGCCTGCCTGCCTGCCTGCCTGCCTGCCTGCCTGCCTGCCTGCCTGCCTGCCTGCCGGCCTGCCTGCCGCCGGCCTGCCTGCCGGCCTGCCTGCCGGCCTGCCTGCCTGCCGGCCTATTTACCTTTTGTAAAAAGATGTCTATCTCCGCTACCTTCTCTGATGCACCTGCTGCATCCCCAACACAGCCGAAGTCGTAATTAGTGGGGTATAGAATTATTTGGACGCGCATCCGGTGTTTTGTATGTGGAACCCGCAGTTAGACTTAAATGGCACCGGATTTTAAGAAATGATCTGGTGGGTGTCCGGTAGACTCAGAGTATCCGGTGAGAATCTGGAGCATCTGGGCAGTTAGTATATTAGCGTAAAAACAGAATTCCATCCTATAATAAATACATATTACATTCGTATTCACAACCTACAATTACGAATATTTATTTATCATTATATCCAGAAATGGTGATTGAGAAACTAAACATGATGGTACAGTGGCAGACAGTCAAACCCGACCACGCCAACAACAATTACCACCAAAATTGCTACCGATCCGCAACTCTACCACAGTGATCTAAACTATTAATCCTGTTGTATAATTATTGTAATAAAGGTTCTCATAAAATATACTGAGGGCTTTAAAAGATAAATCAAGTTTGAGGTCACTAGGGGCGCCCTAAGTATTGGTATTTTGTATGGTGCCGGGTTGAGAAAAAACCCAAAATATTCCAAAAACAGGACATAATCGAGTGATATTTCATGATAACAGGGGTAGGTAGGAATCCGTTTGCTGTTCTATAGTGGCGCCCCTGAGTCATACTTGCCTGCCTGATGAAGCTTTCCGAAAAGATTGTTTGTAGGAATCCGTTTGCTCCCGAGTAAAGAAAAATGGAAATTATCTTCGTATTCTGGCGGAAAAGTAGACGATAGCAGCATCTTAGCCGATTCATCAAACCGTTCAACATTTCAATCAAAAACAACCCTCCCGCCAAAGATGGTTTCAGCAAAAAGAAAGCTACAGTTATTGAAAAGTAGAGAAGGAAAACAAAACCTAAAGCATGAAGCTAAAGTTTTTCAAAATTCAGGAATGATATTTGATATTTCTTCAAGCTTTGGGAGTGTTACGGGCATGCCAAGCATTTACGAAAGTAAGAGAAAGGCTAGTAGATAACCCCAATACCCTTTAAAAACACTAACTGGAACATCACAATCAATTCCGGTTCGTACCTATGAGGTACGGTGCGATCGATATGCGACCAAATGCGGAGTTGCGGTTTTCCTAGTTAAAAAACAGGTTTTCGACCCCAATAATAACCCCCGGAGCATCAAACCGCCGGAGGGGAGTGCTTTTGGACCGGTGGATATATGAGGGACAGCTGGAAGCAATCGGATCGAAGATCGGACCACTCAGAGCGGATCGGCGCAAGCTACCAGCCTGTAATGGGGGTTCTTTCTAAGAGAAATAGAATCGGATAGAATAGAGACGGCCATGCAAGATAGACAATCAGGTTGCAGATTATTCAAAGATACTGTCGCTAGAGCTCAATAATCTTTAAGGGCTCTGTGTGAGGGATGCGTACCAGACCACAAGAGTACACTACGCAGAGCTCAGAGTTCGGCTAACAGCTACAAAGGTAGAAGTCTCCAAGGTCTCTTCAGTCAACGTCGAGTATGAATCTCCTTGATCCGATACGGGCCCCGCGAGCTACGTTATCAACAAAGATTCACTAGAGTTAGCGTATGATGCTTGGACCGTCTTCGAGGTAATAGTTCAGGTAGAGTTCGAAGTCACGATAGAGTAAAGTATTTCCAAAAGTATAGTCAAATAAAGTTGTAACTCGCGTATCAACGATTTATATTGTTAAGACTCTGATTTCACCGATGATGGTTTGGCTAGTCAGTGAATGACACAGTATTTATATCCCTCGCTTATGTCTCGAGGACCCAGTCTACTAATAATACAGAATACACTCGGGGCCTGCCCGAGACCCTGAAAAACAACCAAGAACATTTAACTCCTAAGTCCGTAACCCAAACTCCTAAACCCGCTGAAAACCCCTCAACCTATTTACCCACTCTAATGCACGTTTCCCTGTCGATGTTTCTTCTCCATCGGCCGTCTGGTGGATAATCATCAGCGTCGGCTACTCGTAGGTCTCGGACGGCAAGGCTACCTACTCAGGCCTCTTCCCACATCGCTTTCCCACATAGCAGAGTCCTCTCATGCCCATAGGTACCGCCGATTGGTACTCGGTCGGCTGGTAGCTTGCGCCGATTCGCTCCGAGTGATCCGATCTGCGATCCGATTGCTTCCAGCTGTCCCTCATATATCCATCGGTACCAAAGCACTCCCCTCCGGCGGTTTGACGCTCCGGGAGTTATTATTGGGGTCGAAAATGTGTTTTTTATGACTCCGTATTTTGGTCGTATATTGGTCGCACCACACCCCGCGGGTGCGGTCCAGAGTTGAGGTTAGCGTGCAGAGGGTATTGGGGTATCTACTAGCCTTTTTCTCGTAAATGCTTGGCATGCCCGTAACAGCTTACCCCCCTTCCAGGGTGTCACGTCTCGGGACATCTTCTGACAGACTATGGTTCCTGTAACGGGGGTCCTTTCTAAGAGAAATAGAATCGGATAGAATAGAGACGGCCGTGCAAGATAGACAATCAGGTTGCAGATTATTCAAAGATACTATCGCTAGAACTCAATAATCTTTAAGGGCTCTGCTACCGATAAGAACTTGGGCTTTCTTTCTGATGAAGACTCGAGAGAATAGGACTGAAGGGCGGGAATGAACCTGAGTACTTATACTCCCAAGGCCTCTATTCTCTGCTCCTGACTCCTTACTAAGTTCCGGTGAAGCCTTTCCTCGGTGCCGGAAGCAATACCACCGCTACCCCGCTTTTCTCTAAGCGTCAGCAGGTGTTTCCGATACCCAAGGCAACCACCCTTAGTCAAAGCCTTTGTAACACCTGCAGCCTTGATTGCCACACAACCGGGGCCTGCATGAATGAGCTGCCGCTCAGGTGTAAGCTTAATCATTGCTGTAGAGCTTTCGCTTATTGTAGACTTCCCTAGCATAGTCTCTGCCCCTTCGGCGGACTCACAATGCTTAGAGGATACAGAGGATCACCGGGCAATCAGAGCTTCACTCTGGCCGGTCTTCTAGTCACTGGCGAGGCATAGACTCGTCAGTCATTGCTCCCGTGAATAGATCCCCTTCCTAGCGCCCGGAATGTAGTTACTCTAACAGCTGGTAGCTAACCACACTGCCGGTACTTGCATATCAGCGTGCAACTGGCTTCTAACAATAACTCTCAGCATGTAATCGGGCCCTGTGTGTACTCATACACCAGACAGTTGAAATGGCTCCGTTACACCACTCCCCTCTTCCAGGATCTTGGTCTCCGAGATCTATAAACATTCTATTACCATCCATTCTATGTGACAAGAAATTCCGTGATATGCAAGGAAAGAAAATCTAAAGGAAGAACTACACCCCAACAATCCGCTTGTCTTTGGGTTTCTTAGGATACCTCATATGGAAATCCCGAAGGGCTTCTTCAGCACTCTTCTTGAGATGCTCGTAAGGTTCCCATGTAGCATCCTCGTTCTCATAACCTTCCCACAGCACTAGGTATTCCACTCGTCTCCTCTTCTTATTGACCCGGCTATCAGCCACTTCTCGGACAACCCAGTTCTGTTCTCCTTCAATCTCTTCGGGTTCCGGTAGCGGAACTCTTCTCTCAGGATCTACCTGTGAGGGATGCGTACCAGACCACAAGAGTACACTACGCAGAGCTCAGAGTTCGGCTAACAGCTACAAAGGTAGAAGTCTCCAAGGTCTCTTCAGTCAACGTCGAGTATGAATCTCCTTGATCCGATACGAGCCCCGCGAGCTACGTTATCAACAAAGATTCACTAGAGTTAGCGTATGATGCTTCGACCGTCTTCGACGTAATAGTTCAGGTAGAGTTCGAAGTCACGATAGAGTAAAGTATTTCCAAAAGTATAGTCAAATAAAGTTGTAACTCGCGTATCAACGATTTATATTGTTAAGACTCTGATTTCGCCAATGATGGTTTGGCTAGTCAGTGAATGACACAGTATTTATATCCCTCGCTTATGTCTCGAGGACCCAGTCTACTAATAAGACAGAATACACTCGGGGCCTACCCAAGACCCTGAAAAACAACCAAGAACATTTAACTCCTAAGTCCGTAACCCAAACTCCTAAACCCGCTGAAACCCCTCAACCTATTTACCCACTCTAATGCACGTTTCCCTGTCGATGTTTCTTCTCCATCGGCCGTCTGGTGGATAATCGTCAGTGTCGGCTGTTCGGAGGTCTCGGATGGCAAGGCTACCTACTCAGGCCTCTTCCCACATCGCTTTCCCACATAGCAGAGTCCTCTCATGCCTACAGGAACCGCCAACAGGTACTCGGTCGGCTGGCAGCCCCCGCCGATTCGCTCCGGGTGGTCCGATCTTCGATCCGATTGATTCCAGCTGTCCCTCATATATCCACCGGTCCAAAAGCACTCCCCTCCGGCGGTTTGACGCTCCGGGGGTTATTATTGGGGTCGAAAACATGTTTTTTACGACTCCGTGTTTTGGTTGTATATTGGTCGCAACATACCTCGTGGGTGCGGCCCAGAGTCGACATTAGCATTCCGAAGATATTGGGGTATCTACT
This sequence comes from Morchella sextelata, assembly GCF_020137385.1. Taxonomy (NCBI): domain Eukaryota; kingdom Fungi; phylum Ascomycota; class Pezizomycetes; order Pezizales; family Morchellaceae; genus Morchella; species Morchella sextelata. Next base: position 15,465 of record NW_025408649.1, on the reverse strand, counting down.
AGCCTTTTCTCTCACTCCCGTAAATAGTTGACATGCCCGTAACACTCTGCTACCGATAAGAACTTGGTTTTCTTTCCAATGAAGACTGGAGAGAACCAGACTGAAGGGTGGGAATGAACCTGAGTACTTATACTCCGAAGGCTTCTATTCTCTACTCCCTCCTCCTTACTAAGTTTCTGTGAAGCTTTTCTTTGGTCCCGGAAACAATACCACCGCTACCCCACTTTTCTCTTAGCGTCAGCAGGTGTTTCCGATACCCAAGGCAACCACCCTTAGTCAAAGCCTTTGTAACACCTGCAGCCTTGGTTGCCACACAACCGGGGCCTGCATGAATGAGCTGCCGCTCAGATGTAATCTTAATTATTGCTGTAGAGCTTTTGCTTATTGTAGACTTCCCTAACATAGTCCCTGCCCTTCGGCGGACGTACAATGCTTCAGAGGATACAGAGGATCACCGGGCAATCAGAGCTTCACTCTGGTCAGCCTTCTATTCACTGGCGAGGCATAGACTCGTCAGTCATTGTTCCCATGAATAGATCCTCTTCCTAGCGCCCGGAAGGTAGTTACTCTAACAGCTGGTAGCTAACCACACTGCCAGTACTTGCATATCACCATGCAACTGGCTTCTAACAATAACTCTCAGCATGTCGCCGGGCCCTGTGTGCACTCATACACCAGACAGTTGAAATGGCTCCGTTACACTAGCCCAGATCCCCTACTCCAGGGAGGACCCTTTACACACACTAGGCAATCGAGTAAACGCTCTGCTCAAGCCCAGTTCGTGAGGAATATGCAGGAGTTTTTGGATACCTATGAGGCACAAATGAGGTATCTTGGTACGGCAGGACAGGCAATGTGGCAGTAGCTACAAAACCTGCAGGAACAAGTGCAAGGGGGTGGACAGGTCCTTGATAAGAAAGTACGACAAGAAGCCATTGCACAAAAGCAACATCTTGAATCGCTCTTTAAGCTCGTCGCAAATGTTCGACGAGTACAAGAAGGTGCACGAGCCGCCGACCACGAGGTTCTGGAACGTAATCATCAGAATACCCAGACCCAGCTATTGGAGGCGGAATGACAACTGAGCGTTGTAAAAGAAGAGCGGGAGCAGGAAAAAAGGGAACAACGGGAGCTGTTTGCGCAATTCAAGCAGTCCGATGAAGCAAGAAACCAACGGATAGCAGAGATGGAGGAACGACTACGACAACATTTGTCAGTAGCACCTTCCATGGTTAGTGCTCCCGTAGATCCTACCGCACCCCAAACGGTTCCTGTTGGCAATGGCAAGAACCCCGAAAATGCTGGCCCTGTTACGGTCATGCCAAGCATTTACGGGAGTGAGAGAAAGGCTAGTAGATACCCCAATACCCTCTGATATTAATGGCAACACCACTATCAACTCCGGTTCGCACCCACGAGGTGCGGTGCGATCAATATGCGACCAGATGCGGAGTTGCGGTTTTCCTAGTTAAAAAACACGTTTTCGACCCCAATAATAACCCCCGGAGCGTCAAACCGCCGGAGGGTAGTGCTTTTGGACCGGTGGATATATGAGGGACAGCTAGAAACAATCGGATCGAAGGTTGGACCACCCGGAGCAAATCGGCGCAAGGTACCAGCCGACCGAGTACCTATCGGCGGTACCTGTGGGCATGAGAGGACTCTGCTATGTGGGAAAGCGATGTGGGAAGAGGCCTGAGTAGGTAGCCTTGCCGTCCGAGACCTCCAAATAGCCGATTCTGACGATTATCCACCAGACAGCCGATGGAGAAGAAACATCGACAGGGAAACGTGCATTAGAGTGGATAAATAGGTTGAGGGGTTTCTGCGGGTTTAGGAGTTTGGGTTACGGACTTAGGAGTTAAATGTTCTTGGTTGTTTTTCAGGGTCTCGGGCAGGCCCCGAGTGTATTCTGTACTATTAGTAGACTGGGTCCTCGAGACATAAGCGAGGGATATAAATACTGTGTCATTCACTGACTAGCCAAACCATTATCGGCGAAATCAGAGTCTTAACAATATAAATCGTTGATACGCGAGTTACAACTTTATTTGACTATACTTTTGAAAATACTTTACTCTATCGTGACTTCGAACTCTACCTGAACTATTACGTCGAAGACGGTCGAATATCGTACGCTAACTCTAGTGAATCTTTGTTGATAACGTAGCTCGCGGGGCCCGAATCGGATCAGGGAGATTTATACTCGACGTTGACTGAAGAGACCTTGGAGACTTCTACCTTTGTAGCTGTTAGCCGAACTCTGAGCTCTGCATAGTGTACTCTTGTGGTCTGGTACGCATCCCTCACAGGCCCCCAAACATCAGGGAACGGTAAGCAATCAGTAGGAGGAAATGGAGGTAAGCAACCGGAGGACGCCGGCCCAGTGCAGGGAAATAGTGGAAGGCGACCGGCAGGAGCTGCTCCAGTAGGAGGGAATGGTGGAAATCAACCTCCCCGGAACCCACCAGGAGGAAACTTTGGGGGAGACCCAGAACCTTCCGACGACGGTGACGACGATAATAGCGAATGGTCGCACGGTAGGAAGAACTGGAGAATGAACCGAGGCGGGAACCGGAATTCGGCGCCGCCTGAGGACGAGGATATGGTAGATTCGCTCGCCAAAATACCCTTCGAGTTCGATAACGCCCGGAAGCATAACCTGCGGCATTGGCTCATGGAGTGTGAGATCTACTTTGAGCAGAAGCCCAAGAAGTTCCGAACGGACAGGAACAAGGTACTTTTCGCTGGAACGTATACGTGTGGGTTGGCAAAGGAATGGTTTATGGAATATATCGAGACCAAGATGCTAGGCCCCGCAGCCGCGGACTATGCCACTTGGACTCGGTTCCGTCAGGAGATCAGAAAACGGTTCCTAAGCACTCAGGAAGCTATGGAGAACGCGATGAAGATGCAGCAGTTTAAGTACTCTGCTAATATCGGGGACTACCTGACGAGAATGGAGATCATGAACCAGCATGCTCAGATGAAAGGAGCATCCTATCGCGCCGCCTTGCTCCAAGGGCTACCAAATGAAATTCGGGAGCGCCACTCACGTTTCGATCCAACCGATGACGACTCCGAGTATATCCAACAGTTGGAACGAGCCGGTAAGGCCCATGAGGCTTATCAAGAGCAGATGAAGATGTTGGGGAAAGCAGAATCGAGAGGGAAGGAGTCGAACCATGGTGGGAACTCGCGGCAGAAGGAGAAGGGGTTTAAGATCAACGGAAGGGCTCAGACTGAGGAGAAGGAAAAAGGACAAGATAAGAAGAGCACCAGCAAGAATAAGTCTGGGAATAAACCAATATACCACGACTACGACGAAGCCACCAAAGGAGTTCCACAGCCGGTCAGAGACCAGCGAAAGACCGATGGTGTCTGCGTGCGATGTGGCCGAAAGGGGCATCTTTGGAAATGGTGTCGTTCGGATGCTAACAGTAGCGCATCTATCTCCTCTGTCTCCCGAAAGCGTACCCGCGATGACGATGGCGACCACGACATGGAACCACCGGAACCCCAACCTCAGAGAAAGCGAATGAGGCACCGTGCTAGGAAGCCGGCTGCTACGGCTGCTGCGGAGTACACCAGTGGGCAAGCGTTTGTACGAGAATGCGGATCGGAATCGGAAATGGACTTCGATATGGGTTTTTAGAAGGGGACTCTGATGAGTCAGGTCAGGAGTATCCCCAGATTGCTATGTTATCACTGACGGAAAACAACAAAAAAAATATGAAAAGAAAAAGGCAGGAAGGGAGAGGGTCCCAACCGGAGAAAAAACAGAAAATTTTGGAGGAACCCATTCACGGTCCTCGACCTATCGTTAATCAGTTCCTTTGTTTCGCGGGAAAAATGTTTACCTTGTAAGGTGTTGTTGGATACTGGTGCAACTGGTCCTGTTTTGTCTGCTGTTTTTGTTGATAGTTTTGAGGTCCCGAAGGTGAAACGAGACGTCCCGGCCCGGGTATTTGGATTTACGGGAGAAGTTATGAAGGGCACGGGACACCCCTTTACACAACCATTAATTATAATGTCAAGGGGGCATCAATGTAAAGAACCATGGGCGAGGCGGAAGCTGAGGGGTCGAGGGACATGATTAGGTTTCCTATAGGGAAGGATAGGCCTCGCGCGAGGGCGAGGGATAGTGCAATGGTATACCCGAAGGCAGGGACAGCGGTCTGTACAAGGACAGAGGAGAGGACAGTGACAAGGCCCGAGAAGGACGCGGCGAAGAACAGGAAGGCGGCGAAGATCATAACAGCGGATGCACAGGGCATGAGGGACAGCAGACGTAACGTGAACTGAGAGTAAAGTAATGTATTGAAGCGAAGTAAATCCCCCAAAGTAATAACCCAAAGTAGAATACAAGATGTTGCGTAAGGAAGGGAAAGAGAAGGACAACAGAAAACACCAACAACTCTTTATAGTAAGAAAATAGCAACCGATTACTAATCCCACGGAACCTTCCAGACTTCCTAATAACTCATACCTTTAATATAACAATATAGTTCATAACAGTTTAGCTCCTCCCCCCAAAGGGCGAGCTCCTGCGAGCAAACAAACAAAAACCATATAAGGAAAAAAAAAGAAACCAAAAGGAAAGAGAAGAATACTATAGCTAAGCAAATAAAGAAGACCAACACCGAGGAACATAAAATAAAACAATTTCATTTACCAAAGAAACCGAAAGCAATTTATAACTTCCCACGTGGGGTCCTCTTAGGGGCAAAGGCGGGTTTGGTGGGATACAGGGAGTGAAAACGTTGCAGCGACCCTAACTCCGCATCGAGGTTCCGGGCGGGTTCCCAAGTGGGTTGTTCGTAGCCTGTCCATTTAACCAGATATTGTAGTTGCCGATGACGTATCCTCGAGTCTAGCACCTCCTGCACTTCAAACTCCTCTTCCCCTTCGACAATTACCGGCGGTGGGGGTGGTTATACATGGCCAGGAAGAGGCTGCGTTCGGGCGGGTTCTAGTAGGGAGACGTGAAACACGGGATGGGACTTCATCGATGGGGGAAGCTCCAGTCGGTAGGCGTGAGATCCAATGCGCTCGAGTATTTTGAATTTCCCTAAGCGTTTATGGTCCAATTTGTCCGATGGTCGAGTAGTTCGTATGTGTTTTCGCGACAACCACACCAAATCCCCTACTTCTAGTCGTGGTTCAGGAAGTCGGGTGGTGTTGGCGCTATCGGCAGCGGCGGCTTGGGCGTACAGGATCTCGGATCGCAATGCGGTCTGTAGGGTGGTAATCGAGTTGGCAAATTCTACTACTTCCTTCGGCGTGGCTTCATGTCTTTCTTCGGCGGGTAGGATATCCAGTTGTGGATTATACCCGTAGTTGGCGAAGAAGGGACTAACCCCTAAGGGCTCCGTGGTGGCATTATTGTGCGCGAACTCTGCCAGCGGGAGGAATTCTGCCCAGTTGTCCTGTTGGTAGTTAACGTATCCCCGCAAGTACTGTTCCATAATTGCATTTACCCGTTCGGTCTGTCCATCGGTTTGTGGGTGGAAGGCGGTGCTGAATCGAGGTTTGATGTCCAATTGGTTGCACAATGCTTTCCAGAACTGCGAGGTAAAGGTCGTGCCCCTGTCCGATACTATATCCTTCGGCAGCCCGTGAGATTTCCAGACATATTGTAAGAATAAGCGGGCCAGTTCGGGGGCATCAGCCGTATCTCTAGTGGGGATGTAGTGGGCCATTTTGGTGAGTCTGTCGACAACCACGAGGATAGCGTTGGATCCTTGCGACTCTGGTAGGCCGGTAACGTGGTCCATTGACAACGAGGACCAGGGTTTAACTGGGGGAACGAGAGGTTTGAGGAGGCCATAAGGAGCGTGTCGGACCGGCTTGATCCGGGTACAAGTGTCGCAGTGGTTGTGAGGGATGCGTACCAGACCACAAGAGTACACTACGCAGAGCTCAGAGTTCGGCTAACAGCTACAAAGGTAGAAGTCTCCAAGGTCTCTTCAGTCAACGTCGAGTATGATTCTCCTTGATCCGAGACGGGCCCCGCGAGCTACGTTATCAACCAAGATTCACTAGAGTTAGCGTATGATGCTTCGACCGTCTTCGACGTAATAGTTCAGGTAGAGTTCGAAGCCACGATAGAGTAAAGTAATTTCAAAAGTATAGTCAATAAAGTTGTAACTCGCGTATCAACGATTTATATTGTTAAGACTCTGATTTCGCCGATAATGGTTTGGCTAGTCAGTGAATGACACGGTATTTATATCCCTCGCGTATGTCTCGAGGACCCAGTCTACTAATAATACAGAATACACTCGGGGCCTACCCAAGACCCTGAAAAACAACCAAGAACATTTAACTCCTAAGTCCGTAACCCAAACTCCTAAACCCGCTAAACCCCTCAACCTATTTACCCACTCTAATGCACGTTTCCCTGTCGATGTTTCCTCTCCATCGGCCGTCTGGTGGATAATCGTCAGCGCCGGCTACTCGTAGGTCTCGGACGGCAAAGCTACCTACTCAGGCCTCTTCCCACATCGCTTTCCCACATAGCAGAGTCCTCTCATGCCCATAGGTACCGCCGATAGGTACTCGGTCGGCTGGTGGCTTGCGCCGATTCGCTCCGAGTGATCCGATCTTCGATCCGATTGCTTCCAGCTGTCCCTCATATATCCACCGGTACCAAAGCACTCCCCTCCGGCGGTTTGACGCTCCGGGGGTTATTATTGGGGTCGAAAACGTGTTTTTTATGACTCCGTGTTTTGGTCGTATATTGGTTGCACCACACCCCACGGGTGCGGTCCAGAGTTGACATTAGCGTGCAGAGGGTATTGGGGTATCTACTAGCCTTTTCATAAATGCTTGGCATGCCCGTAACAGCTTACCCCCCTTCCAGGGTGTCATGTCTCGGGACATCTTCTGACAGACTATGGTTCCAGTAAACCTGCTCCACATATCACCCGCGGTGTCTGTGGAGGGGAAGGACTTAGCCCCATAGGGTACCTCTATAGTCTCAGGCGTCGGTCCTTCACGGCCTTGGGGTTCCTTCGATGAAAGTCGCAGACTAGGTCAAGTACCTCCTCATTCATCGCGTCCATAACTTGGTACGTACAGTCGCTCATCGAATAGCCCCGCCATTTCACCAGGTATTCCACTAATCCTCTTCTACTTTTCCGGCTTCCCACAATACTTTCCACTTCATACAGGACCTCTCCTTCCTTATCGACATCTTCGGGAGTCGGGGGACGTTGTTCACGGCCTGGGATACTGCTCTGTCGGTAACTTTCCAAGAGTTCAATGTGGAAGACGTTGTGGATTTTGACTTGTGGTGGCAGTTCCAATTCGCAGGCTCGTTTTCCGGCTAGTCGGATGATTTTGAACGGGCCGAGTTTCTTATGATCGAGTTTCTTGGTAGAGCGACGTGTCTTAATATTGGTCGCGTTGAGCATAACCATGTCTCCCACCTTGAAGTTAGGCGGTTCGTCCCTTTTCCGATCATAGTATTTTCCCATCTTTTCCCTGGTGTCTGTCAAACGAGCGAGAGCAGAATTGTGGACTCCTCGGATGAAGTGGGCATACAGGTCACTGGTTGGGTTGACCACTTCGGCTTCCGTCGGCCAGTTGGTTCTTGGGTTATAACCGTAATTGGTATAGAACGGAGATTGGCCCGTGGCGGTGGTAACCGAGTTGTTGTAAGCATACTCCGCCAATGGGAGTAGCTCTGCCCAATCATCTTGCTCGTAGTTGCAGAATGCTCGTAGATAATGCTCGAGGGTTTGGTTGACTCGCTCTGTTTGCCCATCGGTCTGAGGGTGGAAAGCCGTACTCATTCTTATCCTCACGTCCAATAATTCCATAAGGGATGCCCAAAAGCTTGAAGTAAACTTGGCGTCCCTGTCGGAAACTATATCAAAAGGCAGCCCATGGAGTCGCCAGATTTGACCGAGGAATATCTTCGCTAAATCCTGCGCGGGTCGTTTCTGCTACTAGGGGAATAAAGTGCGACATCTTCGAGAACCTATCGACTACTACCCAAATTTGGTTATATCCCTTTGATTCCGGTAATTGCACGACGAAGTCCATTGATATCGATTGCCAGACAGAATGTGGCGTGGACAATGGTAGAAGCGCACCATATTTCTTATGGCGGCTGGGTTTGTTGCGCTGGCACTCATCACATGACCGAACGTAATCATCAATCCACTCGTTCATTTTTGGCCAGTAGAAGTTGCGCATAATAAGTTCCAAAGTTTTGTCTTGTCCAAAGTGTCCTGCCACCTTTGAGTCGTGTTCTGCCTGCGCGATTCGGATCTTAATACGGTCATCTGCCGGAATGTAGAGTCGGTTCTTATAGAAGAGTAGCCCATCTTTCTCTGCGATATCCTTCATTTCCCCCAGCTTCTCTCCCTGCTCAATTCTCTCTTTCAATCCTACCCATGTCGGGTCTCCCGATGCCGCCTGCCTGACATGATCCAGAAAGTTCTTAGACCAGTCAATCACCCCCTTGGAGGCAAGCGACACCGCTGATACCACAAACTCTTCCTCCGCCAACTGTCCGGGCTTAAAGAACCTGTCTATCGGCTGTTTCCCAAGCGTGCCTCCCCCTTCAGGACGGTACTCCGGCCGTCGCGATAGTGCATCTACCTTCCCATTTTTGGTTCCCGGGCGGTAAATAATCTTGAAATCAAATTCCGCCAAAGACTCAGCCCACCTTGCCTGTCGTCGGTTAAGAACCTTGGTTGTAGAGAAGTACTCTAAGTTCTTGTGATCCGTATAGACGAGGACCGTTCGGCTAGGTCCTTCGAGGTAGTGACGCCATTGCTTGAAGGCTGACACAATTCCTAGCATCTCCTTATCCCAGACGTCGTAGTTAAGTTCCGCTGGGTTAAGCTTTCGAGAATAAAAGGCAACAGGGTGAGTCTTTCCGTCAATAACCTGGGATAGAATTGCGGCGATAGCAAAATCACTTGCGTCCGTTTCCACGATAGTCTGGCGATCTGGAGAGAAATGTACCAAGATCGGCGCAGATGTAAACAGGGTTTTGAGTTTTTCGAAGGCTGCTTGGGCCGTCATAGACCAGACAAAGTTCTTAGCATCACCCCTGAGACAATCGGTAATGGGTTTACAGACCCCGGAGAAATTGTGGATAAACCTTCTGTAGAAGTTGGCAAAGCCCATGAAGATCTGTACTTCTTTAACGCTGCGCGGGGCTTGCCAATTCGTAACAGACATAACCTTATCCAGTGCCATGGTGACGCCTGCTGGGGCAAGGATGTATCCGAGAAACTCGATTTCGGTGAGCTCGAAGAACGATTTCTTCGGGTTGGCGATCAGGTTGTATTCTTGTAGCCTGCTAAGTACTTTGCCTACCAGCTCCCTGTGTTCCTCTCGAGACTTGCTATATATTAGGATATCATCGAGATATACTACTACACCTTGATCCAAGAATTCCCTCAGCGCATCATTCATCATATTCTGGAAGGTCGCCGGCGCATTTGCCAGCCCAAAAGGCATAACGAGGTACTCAAATGCCCATACCGCGTACGGAAGGCTGTCTTCCACTCGTCGCCGTCTTTAATCCTGATGAGGTTGTAGCCTTCCTTCAGGTCAATCTTCGAGAAGATAACCGCGCCTGCTACTCGATCTCGCAGTTCGTCCATAAGCGGTAAGGGATACCTGTTCTTGATGGACACACGGTTAAGTCCACGGTAGTCAACGCAAAGTCGGAGACTACCGTCCTTCTTCTTCACAAATAGGATTGGGGCTCCTGCCGGGGATTTGCTCGGCCTAATCTTTCCCAATCGCAACATTTTGTCCAGGTACTCCCGAAGCACCTTCAGCTCGACTTCGGATAGGGAGTAAACGGGTCCCCATGGTGGCTGCTTCCCTGGTTCGAGATCTATCGCATGGTCGTAAGATCGATGCGGTGGTAATTTGTCTGATTCCGATGGTAGGAAGACTTTAAGGAACCCATGGAGCCAAGAGGGAAGAGTTTCGCGGAGGTTGACCGATTCATCTTCCAAAAGGCAAATGCTACCGATGAATTGGGCCTCCGGATCGTCCAATACACCCTCGTCCATTTCTATTTAAGGTTCCTTGTCAGTGAAGCATCGACTCTTGCAGTTCTCACCATCGTAGGAAACTTCCCCATTCGCCCCTATAACCGGTTTGTATTCTTTCAACCACCAGTTCGGTAGTATCGCATCGATACCAAGTGGGAGAGGGGCGATTTCGAATGACAACTGTGTTTGATGCCCCCTTGACATTATAATTAATGGTTGTGTAAAGGCGTGTCCCGTGCCCTTCATAACTTCTCCAGTAATCCAAATACCCCGGGCCGGGACATCTCGTTTCACCTTCGGGACCTCAAAACTATCAACAAAAACAGCAGACAAAACAGGACCAGTTGCACCAGTATCCAATAACACCTTACAAGGTAAACATTTTTCCGCAAAACAAAGGAACTGATTAACGATAGGTCGAGGACCGTGAATAGGTTCCTCTAAAATCTTCTGTTTTTTCTCCGGTTGGGACGTTCTCCCTTCCTGCCTTTTTCTTTCATATTTTTTTTGTTGTTTTCCGTCAGTGATAACATAGCAATCTGGGGATACTCCTGACCTGACTCATCAGAGTCCCCTACTGAAAATCCATATCGAAATCCATCTCAGACTCCGATCCGCGTTCTCGTACAAACGCTTGCCCACTGGTGTACTCCGCAGCAGCCGTAGCAGCTGGCTTTCTAGCACGGTGCCTCATTCGCTTTCTCTGAGGTTGGTGTTCCGGTGGTTCCATATCGTGGTCGCCATCGTCATCGCGGGTACGCTTTCGGGAGAAAGAGGAGATAGATGCACTGCTATTAGCATCTGAACGACACCACTTCCAAAGATGACCCTTTCGGCCACATCGCACACAGACTCCATCGGTCTTTCGCTGTTCTCGGACTGGCTGTGGAATTCCTTTGGTGGCTTCGTCGTAGTCGTGGTATATTGGCTTATTCCCCGACTTGTTCTTGCTGGTGCTTTTCTTTTCTTGCCCCTTTTCTTTCTCCTCAGTCTGAGCCCTCCCCTTGATCTTAAACCCCTTCTCCTTCTGTCGCGAGTTCCCACCATTGTTCGACTCTCTTCCTCTTGACTCCGCTTTCCCCAACATCTTCATCTGCTCTTGATAAGCCTCGTGAGCCTTGCCGGCTCGTTCCAACTGTTGGATGTACTCGGAGTCGTCATCGGTTGGGTCGAAGCGTGAGTGGCGCTCCCGGATTTCATTTGGTAGCCCTTGGAGCAGGGCGGCGCGATAGGATGCTCCTTTCATTTGAGCATGCTGGTTCATGATCTCCATTCTCGTCAGGTAGTCCCCGATGTTAGCAGAGTACTTAAACTGCTGCATCTTCATCGCGTTTTCCATAGCCTCCTGAGTGCTTAAGAAGCGTTTCCTGATCTCCTGACGGAACCGAGTCCAAGTAGCGTAGTCCGCGGCTGCCGGTCCTAGCATCTTGGTCTCGATATATTCCATAAACCATTCCTTTGCCAACCCACACGTATACGTCCCAGCGAACAGTACCTTGTTCCTATCCGTTCGGAACTTCTTGGGCTTCTGCTCGAAGTAGATCTCGCACTCCATGAGCCAATGCCGCAGGTTATGCTTCCTGGCATTATCGAACTCAAAGGGTATTTTGGCGAGCGAATCTGCCATATCGTCGTCTTCAGGCGGCGCCGAATTCCGGTTTCCGCCTCGGTTCATTCTCCAATTCTTCCGACCGTGCGACCATTCACTGTTATCGTCGTCATCGTCGTCGGAAGGTTCTGGATCTCCCCCAAAGTTTCCTCTTGGTGGGTTTCGGGGAGGTAGATTTCCACCATTCCCTCCTACCGGAGCAGTTCCTACCGGTCGCCTGCCACTGTTTCCCTGCACTGGGCCGGCGTCCTCCGGTTGCTTGCCTCCGTTTCCACCAACTGGGCCTGCTTCTTCTGGTTGCTTGCCATTCCCTGATGTTTGGGGGCCAGCATTTTGGGGGTTCTTGCCATTGCCAACAGGAACCGTTCGGGGTGCGTTAGGGTCTAAGGGAGCACTAGCCACGGAAGGTGCTACTGACAGATGTTGTCGCAGTAGTTCCTCCATCTCGGCTATCCGTTGGTTTCTTATCTCATCAGACTGCTTGAACTGCGCAAACATAGCCCGTTGTTCCCCTTTCTCCTGCTCCCGCTCTTCTCGTACCATCCTCAGCTGTCGCTCCGCTTCCAACAGTTGGTTCTGGGTAATCCGATGGTTGCGGTCCAGAACCTCGTGGTCGGCGGCTCGTGCGGTTTCTTGCATTTGTTGGACATGGGTGACGAGCTCAAAGAGCGACTCGAGATGTTGTTTTTGGGCAATGGCTTCTTGCCGTACTTTCTTATCCAGGATTTGTCCACTCCCTTGGACTTGCTCCTGGAGGTTTTGTAGCTGCTGCCAAACGGCCTGTCCAGCTGCACCAAGATACCTCATTTGTGCCTCATGGGTATCCAAAAACTCCTGCATATTTCTCACGAACTGGGCTTGAGCAGAACGTTTACTCGATTGCCTAGTTTGTGTGGAGGGTCCTCCCGTAAGTAGGGGATCTGGGCTAGCAGCCCTCGATATTACCATAGAATCTTCCCCCCGGCCTCCTCGGTTACAGCCGAGGTATCTATGAAATAATTATCCCTTCGGGTAGTCATTGTGATAGGGGATAATGATGATAGTTCTTTTTTTTTTTGAGGTGACTTCGTTACTCCAAGTGAACTTGTGAGTAACAATATACTGTGAGGGATGCGTACCAGACCACAAGAGTACACTACGCAGAGCTCAGAGTTCGGCTAACAGCTACAAAGGTAGAAGTCTCCAAGGTCTCTTCAGTCAACGTCGAGTATGATTCTCCTTGATCCGATACGGGCCCCGCGAGCTACGTTATCAACCAAGATTCACTAGAGTTAGCGTATGATGCTTCGACCGTCTTCGACGTAATAGTTCAGGTAGAGTTCGAAGCCACGATAGAGTAAAGTAATTTCAAAGTATAGTCAATAAAGTTGTAACTCGCGTATCAACGATTTATATTGTTAAGACTCTGATTTCGCCGATAATGGTTTGGCTAGTCAGTGAATGACACGGTATTTATATCCCTCGCGTATGTCTCGAGGACCCAGTCTACTAATAATACAGAATACACTCGGGGCCTACCCAAGACCCTGAAAAACAACCAAGAACATTTAACTCCTAAGTCCGTAACCCAAACTCCTAAACCCGCTAAAAACCCCTCAACCTATTTATCCACTCTAATGCACGTTTCCCTGTCGATGTTTCCTCTCCATCGGCCGTCTGGTGGATAATCGTCAGCGCCGGCTACTCGTAGGTCTCGGACGGCAAAGCTACCTACTCAGGCCTCTTCCCACATCGCTTTCCCACATAGCAGAGTCCTCTCATGCCCATAGGTACCGCCGATAGGTACTCGGTCGGCTGGTGGCTTGCGCCGATTCGCTCCGAGTGATCCGATCTTCGATCCGATGCTTCCAGCTGTCCCTCATATATCCACCGGTACCAAAGCACTCTCCTCCGACGGTTTGACGCTCCAGGGGTTATTATTGGGGTCGAAAACGTGTTTTTATGACTCCGTGTTTTGGTCGTATATTGGTCGCACCACACCCCGCGGGTGCGGTCCAGAGTTGACGTTAGCGTGCAGAGGGTATTGGGGTATCTACTAGCCTTTTCATAAATGCTTGGCATGCCCGTAACAGTGGTCTACGTAGCGGCAACGTACTTTCGCATTTGGGGCCAGTAATAGTTCCGTGACAGAAGTTCCAGCGTGCGGGCGCGTCCAGGGTGTCCGGCCGAAGGTGCGTCGTGGTTGGTGCGGAGGATCTCCAACTTAATAGTAGCATCATCGGGTATATATAGTAGGCCCTGATAGTACAGTAACCCATCCTTAATTGCACATTCCCCGATAGGAAGAAAACGAGAGTGTTTCTTCCTGGCGATAATATCCTTCATCAATTGTTTGGACAGCGGTCATTGGCTAAAGCAGCCTGCAGTTCCTCGTGACGGGCGGGTGATACCTTAGCGGGTTTGGGGACTTTTAGTACGGCGGCTAGACGGAGGTTCTTAGGCTTGAGTATAACCTGATGCTGTTGGGTCAGTCTTTCATCCCCTTCCTTAGGGAGATCTCCAGATCGACGTGTGAGGGCATCAGGTTTCCCATTTTCGTACCCGGTCGGTAGGTAACCACAAAGTTGAAGGAAGACAGCGTTAGGGACCAGCGAGCTTAGCGACGGTTTAAGAATCTTCGTAGACATAAAATATTCCAGGTTCTTGTGGTCGCAGTATACCGTGATCTCCTGGTTGCTTGGTTCCAGTACTTTCGCCATTCCTCAAACGCACGGACAATCGCCAGCAGCTCCTTGTCATAGATGTCGTAGTTTGCATTCGGCTGGTGTCCTCTTATGATAGTAGAAGGCCACTGGGTGTAGGATTCCTTGGTCGTCTTTCTGGGAGAGTACGGCGGCCCGCGACAAAATCAGAGGCATCGGTTTCCAATATGCAGGCCCTTTCGGGGTCGAAATGCTTCAGTATTGGTGCCGTGGTGAAAGCTTCTTTTAGTTGATTGAGGCGTGGTCCGCGGCGGTGGTCCATACAAACTGGGTATCCTTCTTTAGCAGTTTTGTCATCGGGATCCACTTTGGAGTAATCGCGGATGAATCTCGGATAGAAATTTGCGAATCCCAAAAAGACCTGTATGTCGTGTACCGAGGTAGGTGTTTTCCACTCCTGTATCGCCTTAGTTTTATCGGTAGCCATGGTAACCCTTCGCCCGATATGATGTACCCTAATACTCAGTACGATCGACGTGGAACTCGCACTTCTCAGGTTTGCAGTGGAGCCCCGCCGCTTGTATTTGTCCAGGATGGTGTTGACGTGTTGCTGGTGTTCCTCCTGTTTTCGAGTAGATCAGAATGTCGTCGAGGTACACCGTGCAGAAGTCCTCGAGGTAGGTCCGGAGGGTGTCGTTCATAAAAGCTTGGAAGGTGGCGGTGCGTTGGTGAGTCCGAAGGGCATTACCAATATTCAAACAGTCCATACCGAGTCCGGAAAGCGTTTTTCCATTCCTCCCCTTCCTTTATCCTTATCTGATTGTACCCATTGCGGAGATCCAGTTTAGTATAGATCTTGGCGTCCTTGAGTCTATCCAGGTGTCGTTGATCAGTGGCAGTGGGTAGCGGTTCTTGACCGTGAGGGCATTGAGGCGCGATAATCCACACATTCGTAGGGAGCCATCCTTTTTCTTGATGATAGGACGGGGGCTCCAGCGGGAGAGGAAGAAGAGCGTATATAACCTCGAGTCAGTTGGTCATCAAGATATTCCCGAAGGGTCTTCAACTCTTCTGACGACATGCCGTATAATGGGCCAAATGGCGGTTTGCTTGCCTTCTTGTAACGGGATCTCATTATCGATATACCGATGAATAGGGAGCGCTTGGGCCTCTGACTCTTGGA